>NC_135867.1:27195641-27403141 GCF_031162955.1 Sander vitreus
TATATATATATATGTATATATATATATATATATATAAGTATTAATTATAAGTATTAATTGGAGTGTTGTCCAAAGTACATTTATTTATTATTATCCACATTAAGCATCCAGCACCCAGTCTTCAACGTCTTCTAAGTTTAATGTGAGTTGAGCGCGTTATGTCTTATTTTCTACAATTTTAGAAAGTCATATACGATAAATCATCTGGCTATGATGAAGGGCGTGAACCTGCAAAAACTGTTCCTACTTTCTCATATTTTATTGTCATTATAATACAGATTTATCAACAGTTGCCATACATGTGTTTTGTGTATCAGAGGGACCATTCAGCACCTAGTGCACTTTTTATATGGGTACATATGTCTATCATTTCTCTTACTAAATCAAACAACCCGTATCCATAAACATAATTCATATGTGAGAGTGTGTAGATTTTGCTTGTAAATGAGAGCAGATGTAAGGTCTTTGTTGGACCTGAGAAAGCTTGAAATGAGTGTCGTGTTCATGTTTGACCACCCAAGGGTGCCAGAGATCTTTAATGGTGTTGTCACTCATACTCATGTGCAGAAAGAAACCTTTGACCTCAGATTTACATACTCAGATGTTGGCTAACATCTTCATGCTGCATGTGTCTTTTGAAGGTTTTACATCTTCACATCAAGTATCGGCCACGCACTTATTTCTGCATTTGAAATATGTGCAGTTTCCTCATGAATCTGCCCGTGGTTTGGTAGGATTTGTTGGGTGGCTGTGGCAGGTGAGTGGGCGTCACTGATCTGAAACACCCGTCCTCCCCCAAACATACCTTCATCCATCACTCTCCCTGGCACGCTGACACGCCCACTCTCCATCTCTTATGGATATGTGTGTTGGTGTGGGCGGGGCCACTGTCCTTTCCTCGTGGAGATATGAAAGTATTAATGGATCTTTATGCAAACTAAACACTATGTTTATGTTTTATGCAAAGTCTAAATGAAGTGAGGATCAAGGCATAAGAGCAGCAGCTTGGATGGAGCGTTGAGTGTGAAAATCCCAGTCTTATCAGAATATCTTTTAGTCATTTTTCTTTTTTCTTTTTTTTTTGAATTTATTTTTATTAATTTCTGTTCATAATTTGGTTCCAGGAATTACATCAAATAAAGGCAAAACAACAAATTAAAAAAATAAAAATAAAAAATAAAAATAAACAAAAAGAAAAGACAGATTTCAAAATGTTATCAAAATCAGAGTTTCTATTTTTTATATACTATGCTTCCCTCAATACTTATTATTGATTATATCAACCCACCCCTACCTAACTTTATTTTATCTCTAGTGTAATATATTCTTGTCATTATCTTAAACTGTATTAGACGCAGATTTTCGTTAGTAGTTAATTTGTATGTTAGTGACACACTTTCTTTCCATTTTTCTTTAACGTCAACCCCTAGCTCTTCCGTCCATTTATTGTATATACTTTGCAATAATTCATCACTGCTTTCCATGCTTATCAGTAAATTGTACATAGAGCCGATCAGACTACTTTTTTTTGTTGCTTTTTATGTTAGACATTTCAGGGCTAATGTTCTTTTCCAAGTCAAAACTGCAGGTAATCCAGTTTTTCAGTTGTATATACCTAAATAATTCTCCATCTTTTAGGTTATATTTACTTTTTAATTCACTAAATGGTGCAGCAGTGTCGTAGTTTGTGACATCTGACAACTGCTTGATTCCACCTTTTATCCATGTTTGCCAGCAAAGCTGCGTGCTCTGTATATTTATTGATGGATTGCTCCAAATATGTATGTGCCTGGGAAGCCCTTTTGAAGCCCTATTCCCTCCTTTTTATTTTATTCCGGGCCTTTAATGTACTATTAATAACAAAGTTTGTTGATTTAATGTTGCCCTTAGAAAAAAGTGCTAACATTAAACTGTTGCACTGTAATTGATTGTTTTCTATGTCTATCCATGGATCTTCATTTGTTTTATTTATTATGTGATCAATATAAAATGACTGAGCTGCTATGTGATAAAACTCCAAGTTAGGGAGATTTAGACCCCCTTCTGCTCTTGAGTGATACAAAAGTTTCCTTTTCAATCTAGATGCTTTATTTGACCAAATGAACGAAGAAATTATTGAGTTTACCTCTTTAAAAAATGTTTTAGGAGGCGTTATAGGAATAGTTTGAAATTGAAATAAGAATTTTGGTAGCCACATCATCTTAAAGAGGTTTACTCTTCCTATTAAATGAATCTTCAAGTCTTGCCACTGCCTAACATCCTTCTTAAAGTCTTTCACAAGTGGAAGAAAGTTATCTTTATACAACTGGGTCTTATCATGGCGAATATAGATTCCAAGGTATTTTATATTCTTTTTCTGTATCCGAAATTGTGTGAGATTCTCCAAGTCCTTTTTACAAGAGTCTGTTGCCAACAGCTCTGTTTTTGCAATGTTCATTTTATAACCTGAGATCCCTGAAAAGGTTGTAATTATTTTCATAACATGTGGAACTTAGGTAACTGCATTACTTAAGTAAAGTAATAAATCATCCGCAAACTGTTTTTTTACCAATCTCGATAACTCCTATCTCTTTTGTCTCTTTTGAGCCAAGGGTTCAATTGCTAATGCAAATAATGATGGTGAAAGAGGACATCCTTGGGCAGTTCCTCTAGTTAATGAGAAAGGTTTTGATAGAATTCTGTTTGTATATACATATGCTTTAGGAGACTTGTACAGGGTTTTAATCATATTCATAGAAATGTAATGAAAAATTGTATACCTCCTAAACAAGTAGGACCATTCTAGTCTATCAAAAGCCTTTTTCTATTCTCCCTGATTCATACTGTCAAGATGTTGTTGTCATTCAGAAAGTGTGGATGGGAAAAAAACGTTTTTAGGCAACAACGGGAAAAAAAACAGCATTCAAGTTCTCCTTTTTATCACATTGTGGAAAAAATGGTTTTCCACTCCACTTCTCTGGGCTGCTTGCAGGTATTATCATTAAAAAAAACAAAACAAGCTGTGTTCTTAAACTATGCCGGTGGAGGGTAATGTTTGGATTTTCTAACTTCTCGTTCTAGAGTTGCTGCTGCTGCACACCAAAGCTAAAATACAACTCACACTGAAAACGCAAAAAATCGAAAAGGCAGTTAAGGACACATTATGTTCAAACAGCACCGGAGACAACACTGGAAACTCAACACAAAACCACATCCTCCACAACAATGCTATAGTCCAGGGATCTTCAACAGGGGCTCCGTGACCCCTAGGGGGTCCTCATAGTCTTTGCAGGGGGGCCTCCAAATTATTGTTAATTTTTTTTTTTTTTTTTTAACATGAATCCAACATATTATTAGCCAATTTGAACCCAACTGAGAATAGGCTTACTGGCCTATAGGTAAAACAGCCATCCACAGATCCAGTTAATCCTGAGGATTCATGACAATCATGGCATCAATTATAAGGCTGTTTTAATAGCTTAGTATTCTATGCAAAAAAGGTATGTATAAAGGCTCTAGGCCGCCCTACACGTGATTGTAGGCCCAGTTCAATATGCAACTTCATTTTATAAAATATACATACATTATTAGGGGGTCCCTGCTCCATCTCTCTTTCAGTTAAGGGGTCCTTGGCCTAAAAAAAACCTGTTATAGTATATAGAATTAGAGCAGAAAATGAACAGCTGTGTGTGTGGAATCTCAAGCACATGTCAACATGTAGCATGTTCTGTCTCTGTGCAGATGCTCTTAGTAAGAGGCATGTTTCTTCACAAACGTCTTAAGGAGGAGTCCCAGTGACAGGAGATGTAGAAGAAGTGTTAGATTTGGCACCTTGTTGGCTTTATAAGAGCCCGCGTATGGTTTGTTTTGGTAATGTGGGATGTTGATATCAGATGTGCAGGTAATTGATATAGGTGAGCAGCATCTGGCGTCGATGAGCACCCTCGGGGAGATTGCAGCTCGGGGGGTGCATTCCCCATATTCAACCTCACTTAATCAATTAATCTCTCCTCCTCTGAATCTCTCCTCTTCCCTATTTCTCTTACATTTGCTCCTGCTCTCTCTCTCTCCCTCTCTCTCTCTCTCTCTCCTCTGCACCCGTCCCACTTGCAGGTCTTTTAGCTTTCTAAATATATCTTTGCCATGAGCAATTTTGCCTTCCCAACCCCCACCATGCATCGATTCTCCTCTGGCATTGATCTGAAATCCACTGTTTGTCTGAATGTGTGTGTGTGTGTGTGTGTGTGTGTGTGTGTGTGTGTGTGTGTGTGTGTGTGTGTGTGTGTGTGTGTGTGTGTGTGCTGCTGGAGCCAAAACGCCTTAGTCAAATCCCACATCTCCTCCTATTTTAATTATACTATTTGTCATTCGAAGCACAGAGAGAATTTCTGTCTCAGTCGGTTTACCAGGATATTAAATTATTTTTACTAATGAATGCATGATGCATATCTTTGGAGCACAGCTTTGATTCATATATGTAAGCACAATCATTTTCATTCCCACTGTCTCCAGGTTAGGCTACATTAATGAAACAGTAACACAGTATGGGAGAAAGGGAAGAATATCCCCCCCTCACTGCTCAGCTAGTTGGGGATATCCAGACGCCGTAGGCTGAAATTAATTTTCCCCCTTCCCACAATCCTCATCACAATGTTGTCTGAGAGGCGATCGATGCCCAGGCAATATAGTTCTGATATACAGTATGCTGCTGCCAATGGGGCGTGATTTATGTCTGCTGTACTGTGGACATGCTGTGTGCACTTACCTATACTTCTGCCAAATTTCCTCACAAGAATTAGATTAGAGAAATCAATCCCAAATGCAGATTGTTTGGCTGGTGCTCCATTTTGTTATATAGTGTAGAGTTAGGAGCTGGATTCAGGCTTGTGATGGATCAGTGACAGGGCTCATAATGAATGATAACACACTGCAGGTATTGTTTAATGTTTGCTATCCATTCCTCTTTGTAAAACTCCTCCCGGTGTCTCAGCACAGTCAGCATAATTGGAAAGCTCAGGGCTCATGTTGCTCTGCAGAAGAAAACATTCGCCAGCATTCAGTCTTCTCACTGAACGTGAGGCTGTTTTGCTATTTGTTTGGGTGTCTGAGTCAGTGTATTGCTGCTGGTGTCAATCACATGACAGCTGCAGGAAGTAACAGAAGACAATGTCAGGAAATGATCTCTCAAAAACCTGCTGCAAGCCTTATTGATGCATGGGTGTTTTATCGATGGAGTCTTTGTTCGCTGTTCATTTCAATTATTTTGGCTTTGACACTGAAGATATTTGCCAAATAATCAATAGCATGCATAATTCACAATACAGCCCTGCATGCATTGAAAAAAAGAACTGAAAACACACAAACTATTAAAGGTCCCATGGCATGAACATTTTTTAACTTTATCTAGAAGCCTAGAACTTTATGAGGTTTTTTAACATTAATATGAGCTCCCCCAGCCTGCCTATGGTCCCCCAGTGGCTAGAAATGGTGATAGGTGTAAACCAAGCCCTGGGTACCCTGCTCTGCCTTTGAGAAAATGAAAGCTCAGATGGGCCGATCTGGAATCTTCCCTTTATGATGTCATAAGGGGAAAGGTTACCTCCCCTTTCTCTGCTTTGCCCGCCCAGAGAATTTGGCCCACCCATGAGAGAGAGAGAGACATCATGGCTTGAAACAAGCAAAGTGGCAGTTGGTCAAGGCCACACCCCCACCCTCCACCTTGCCCCCCCTCTCTCCTCCTCAATAGCATTTAAAGCTACAGACACAGAAATGGCACATCCTAAGGAAAGCTCATTGTGGGACTGGCTCTAGTGGCTGTAATTCTGCACCAAGGCTGAATTTCAGGAAAGAGACTTCAGATACAGTATTAGGGGACCACTAAGGTCTATATAAAAGAGACTTCAGATACAGTATTAGGGGACCACTAAGGACTATATAAAAGAGACTTCAGATACAGTATTAGGGGACCACTAAGGTCTATATAAAAGAGACTTCAGATACAGTATTAGGGGGACCACTAAGGTCTATATAAAAGAGACTTCAGATACAGTATTAGGGGACCACTAAGGCCTATATAAAAGAGACTTCAGATACAGTATTAGGGGACCACTAAGGTCTATATAAAAGAGACTTCAGATACAGTATTAGGGGACCACTAAGGTCTATATAAAAGAGACTTCAGATACAGTATTAGGGGACCACTAAGGCCTATATAAAATATATCCAAAAAGCAGCAAATAACTCTTAATGTCAACAGTATTCTCTTTTGGAGTTTGGTAGGGTTGAGTTTGAACAAATGTACATGGAATGTACATTTGGTCTGTGCAGGTGTGTGTGTGTGTGTGTGTGTGTGTGTGTGTGTGTGTGTGTGTGTGTGTGTGTGTTAAACATTTCCTAACTTTTCTTTCTTCGTGTTCATTAAACTTTTACATTTGAACTAAATGGAATGTCACCAATTATGTATAATCACCATCCTTCTCATTGATAATAATATAAATTATGAAGGCGCCCCATACTGACCTGCAAGCCCTATGACTCACTAATGGCTGACAGTTAAATAAAGCACACCTATTCATTCTGCACAGCTGGTCTTAAAAGAAGTACTGAATGGCAAGATTGTTGCTCTTAACATTTAGTTAATGATACAGTAGGCTACGGTACAATGCTTTTCCAAGTGAGTTTTTGTTGTTGTTCCCCCCTAAATTCTTAAAATTCTTTATATTTAAATGGACTGGGTGACATGTTAGTAGTTAACTGTTATGAGTGTCACTGTATTAAAACAAGCAGATAAAATAGACATAAAATAAGAGATTTCCAGTCAGTTAGGTAGATCAATGTCCGCATCAGGACCGAACGTTGAATATACAGTAGTTGTAAAGTTTAACCATCATAGTGTGAAAGACTACGTGAACGGGACACAGCTGAAATATAAAAAATATAGGAACATTTTTTTTTTTCTCCAGTAGATATCTTAGTTGCAATAATACTGAGCTAGCAAAGCAGCTTTGTGTTTCTAGGTGATGCTGATAATTGTCTGGCGCCAGCGCTGTATGAACTAAGCTGTATGTTCTGAGTTATCCTGTATTCACATGTTGTTTGCAACACATACCTCATTTGTTCCTTGCTGGAATTTGCAATCACAAATGCAGTAAACTGAAATCGTCCTATTTGTGCTCCCAAACTGATTACTTGATGATGACTCCAAAATCTATACAGCACGCACTTAAACAATCTATCGTAAGCTTATTTACAAAGACTGTCATTTGCAGAACGCAATTATCACGTCCGACCATCATCAACCATTATGTTGGGACGAGGGGGAATCATCGTGTACTCTATAATTTCTTATAATTGTCCTAATTGCAAATCTATTGGACATTGTCTCTTCAGTCAGGTTTTCGTGAGTAGTCTTGTGTTTGTGGCAGTCTGTTTTCTCTGTAATTTGATTAGTGACTTTGCAGTAATTGAGACAAACAAGAGTTTCCTTTCGGGTGAATGCATTATTCCAATCTGTCAGTTTGTAAATCTGGCTGTAAGGGTGTGTAGTTAGGGTTGGATGAAACACGAGGCTGGAATTCTTTGACAGACCCAAAGGTTGGTGGTGTCAATCATCTGTCCTGTCTGCTGCCTATCCTGATACCTTTCTGCCCATTACAGAAGAACACATCTCCTTAATCACAGCAGGCGATACAACCTTGAAGACATCACCTGGTTGTGTTCATTTAGGGTAATTTGTGTCTGATGTCATCCAACCTGCATCTCCCCAACAATCCACTATCTTGTTGCCAGTGTTGTAATGTAACTAAGTACATTTACTCCAGTACTGTACTTAAGTCCATATGTTGAGGTACTTTGAGTCTTTTCTTTTCATGCCACTTTCTACTTCTCCTCCGTTACATTTCAGAGAGAAATATTGTACTTTTTACTCCACTACATTCATCTGTTACAGCTTTAGTTACTAGTTACTTTACACATTAAGATTTGTACACACAAAACACATGTAGTTTATAAAATCTGATGTTTTATTCTAAAGTAAACTAGCCAACAATATAACGGCTACAAGTCCAGCTGAGATGATTAGACCATTAAACACAACTGTTTGGATCCTTTACACTTTCTACAATGGGAGGGCTTTTCTGCACTGAGTACTTTTACTTTTAATACATTAAGTACATTTTCCTGATGATACTTTCAATGCAGGACTTGTATTAGTACTTTTACTCAAGTAGAGGATCTGAATACTTTTTCCACCGCTGCTTGTTGCACTGTAATATACAGTACAAACACAAGCAGGGCCTGAACAGCACTTGGACTGGTGTATAGGATTTCCCACTGTAGAATCACCCTGTTTATTCACAGGTCTTCCCACTGGTTTCCACTGGACTCTACATTTAAAATTCCACAGTGTTTACACAGCTTTGCGAAGCACTGTCCTGTGAGGAAAACGCTCATTCTAATGAAGTGACCAGGTGGTAGGCGTAGGACGCAGGATGCAGGAAGGACAGCAGCCATATGTCCTGGCTTCAGGCTTCCTCCTCCACATCTGTGCAGCGCGCATCTTTCTTCAACATCCTCACGTATCCACACGCCACTTCCTCCCCGACAACAGCAAGCAGGAAACGGAAGTCCTCCTGTTCAGCCATTGTCTGCGTCCAAACTACTGCTACTTTAACTCTAAAGGATGCCTTTCACCATTGAGCAACAGCCAAACAAGACCCTTCCTGCTTGTTAGTTGGAGGGCAACGCTGGATAAATGATCATCTTTTCTGACCACTCCTATTCAATTTCAATTTTAATTTTATTTATAGAATCAAATCATAACAAGAGTTATCTCAAGACACTTTACAGATAGAGTAGGTCTAGACCACACTCTATAATTTACAAAAACCCAAAAATGTCAGTAATTCCCCCAAGAGCAAGCATTTAGTGCGACAGTGGTGAGAAAAACTTCCTTTTAGGGAGAAACCTCAGCAGACCCAGACTCTTGGTAGGCGGTGTGTGACGGTGCTAGTATTCCTATCTACAAAAAAGGGAAGAAAAGAGTAAAATGAGCTCTTTGAAAGGTATTAAATTCTATAATAGATTGTCTTCCCACCACAGAGGTGGTGTGTAGGGGGCTGCACAAATAAATCAATACAACAAAGTGGGCTGTGCAGGGAGGAGAGACAGAGGGCTGAAATATTAACCAAGCACCATCGGAACACAAGCCAAAACCTATGAAATAGAGAATCCATTATGGGCAACGCTGGAGTTGTCTGTGGAATTGGATTCAGTATCAGGAGGGAGGGGGCGTAATGCCCCCTCACTGGTTTTATTGAGAACTCATTGCGCGGCAAAATTGAGAAGCCATTGGTATCGATCAGCGGCTGTACAGAGAGGACTTCCAAACAGACTGCAAGTTATTTTTCTTTGTTCCCTTCAGGAGCTCCATGGAAGACACACCTCCTCACAGAGTTTATTTTTTTTTTTTTATTAATCATCTCTTTTCCAAATTTCTCACCATGCTATGAACTTTTTTTTTTTGCATCTGCTGTTGCTGACTTTCCATTTCTTCCTTCCACAGTCTCTCTTATTCTTCCCCTTCCTTCTGCATCTGCTGCTCAGGGTGTCCGCAAGTAGCATCAAGCGAGATAAAAACAGGTTTTGAAGATTTTTTTTCCCCCCAAGCCAATTAGAACAGAATCTGAGCCCTACATCTCTGTGACAGGGCTACGGACCTTGGGAAAATAATTGAAGAGATTCTTTTCTTCAGTAGTAGTTTCTTCAACTGTAGGCAGTTTTCCCACTGCTTTTCTCTTGTTTGGAGATATTCTGGATATATCAACCAGGTTGTTTTTCATGGCATTTTGGGAAAAATATAACAAAAATAACAAAAAAATGTCTAATTTTAAAACTAAATTACTACATAATTGTCTGACTTCTAGTTTTATATTCCATTTTATTGGAACTGTGGAAGTGTGTTGCTTTGATTTGTTGTTGCCTTAAATGGCTCGAGACTGACACATGCTTAATCCTCCTGTAACTGGAGAGTTTTATCATGGTGGTACAACAGAGATGTGGAAGTCAGATACCCCTTCCTGTTTCATTTTAAAGGCTTAGGTGTTCCTGGATGTAAAATAAATAAAGCAATGACTGTAACTTCTTAAACCTGCAAATGGGAAGAACAAGCAGCACTCACATCCCACTGGAAGTGTACTTTAAAGGTCCCATATTGCGAAAAGTAAGATGTCCATGTCTTTTGTATTATATAGCAGGTTGACGTGCTATACAAATAATGTGAAAGTATCAAAACACTCATTCCACAGAGAAATGCACACAGCCAGTAGTCAGAAACTGTGCCTTTAAATGAGCCATCAGGACTTCTGTAAGATTTTGATGTCACAACCACACTATATATAGGTAGAAAGTGCCGCTACTATGCCGTTACAGTCATTCACCGACTGCTATGACGCTGCAGAGACTCACAGAGCACAGTTGCGAAAGACCCGTAAGCACTGACCAATCAGAGCAAACTGTTCTTTTTCAGGAGTGGGGTTTAAAGAGACAGGAGCTAAAATGGAGCGTTTCAGACAGAGGGAGATAAAGGTATATTAAGACAGGATGAGAAAAATAAACAATTTTTTAACATTAAAACATGTAAATATGTTCTAGTAGAAACCCAAAATACATGTATGAACATGAAAATGAGCATGATATGGGACCTTTAAAGGCCTTGAGCACCGTTTTCAGCAAGACAGTTTCAGCAAGTGCAAACTGTGTGCGACAGCACAACATCCTGGGCCCTGTAGAAAGGCATTCTCTATGGGCCCCTCCCTTCATCCACAGCTATTCATTCTACCATCGTTTTGGGCCCTCCTCACATGATGGCCCTGGGTTCGACACCCCTGTGTACATGTTTCTGGCTACTGCACCATTTCAGCTCATATCCGTCCTACACACACAGTGATATGCTATCTTCCTCTCTTCTCTTTCTGTCCCTCTTCACCCCACCCAGCCCCCGCCTTGATAATTGTAAAGATATCTTGTAAAGTTAGACTGCACAGAGAGATGGAAGGTGAAGGAGAAGGAGAGTGAGTCCCAGATGAGATGGGATGGCGGCGGCCTCGTTTGCAGCAGGGTGATTGCAGGGTAGCGTTGTTGCTGAGGACAGGGAGAAGGCTCATCCCCTGGATTTAGAGTCACACTCATATGATGCTCGCACTTCTGTACAGCAGGATTTGTGACTGCACTGAAATCCATTTTTTCCTTCTGTGTCTGCAAGCCTGCACACAGACACCAGTTTAACTCGGTAGGATTTATAGATCCCCACATACAAGTCTTCCTCACATACTTCTATTTATATTGTTGGCTGTTGGTGAATACATGTATCTTACCTCATCCATCATCACACATGACTATTTCTGTTTATAACAAACTAAGTTAATAATAAACACACAGACATTTAGCTACTTTTATATATTGACATACAATATGAACATATATCCATATATACAGTGATGTTTTTAGGTGGGAAAATGTTGGGGCAATAACTACTTTGCATGAGTGCATTAATCCAGAATTATATTACAAAGTAATATCTAAGGCATATTCTGTGTGGGGCTTTATATTCCACTGTCTCTTTTAAATAATCTAGTCGTTTCATGATTGACTTCTTTTTTTCTGGTGCTCTGCCATTGTGGATCAAACCAGCTAAGCCAGAATCAATTCTCATGTTAATACATTACTTCTGATTGGCAGGGAAGACCAGCTTTAGGCTCAACTGGCATGTGATCCATGGAGCTGAGGACTTTTTTGGGGTTGTGTACCGAAAATGCTAATGATAGATAGACAGCAGAACACCACACAAACAGCATAAGATGAATCTATTTCTATCTGTTACAGCCAGTGACAGGTTGGATGCCTTTCTATGTCAGCTTCTAATACTTTGTAGATTAAAGTCAAAATAAATAAATAAATAAAATAAGTAGCATCTGCTTTGGGAAAAGTTTAAAAGGTGGTCAGCTGCAATAAATGTGAAATAGTGCAAAGAAGCCTGATGGTGAGAAATTCATTTTATTAGCCCAAGTCAAATTTTAGTTTTGACTTGTTTTTTTTGTTTTTAACAACGTAATGCTTCATCCACACAGAGCACATTGCTATCGCCAGATGATTGACAACTTTGTTCAGCTGTTTTTTGTGACCGGTGTGCATGAGGGCATGGTGGAGTTGGCAAGCTAGCTAACTAGCCAGTCGTCCGCTGGTTGGCTGGCTGGCATTGGTTACAGAAATTGTATAAAATGACAATGTGAAAGGGTCACTTTTAGGGTAGTCTCGCATTGTCAGACCTTCCTCCACACCGCTGTGGAAGTCCACACAGCATTCTGGGATGGGAGAAAAGAGCAAGAGAAAACTCAGATTGGACAGATAGTCTAGCTAGCTGTCTGGATTTACCCTGCAGAGATCTGAGGAGCAGTTAACCATAGTCCTCAGATGGAGTTTAGAACTCCTACACAAAGAAAGAGGAAGGTAACGGACATCTGGCCGAAATTAGTGGATATAGACTACATTAAGGCATGAGCCTACAGAGAATGATACGTGAATCTGCAGCTCCTCTCTTCTTTATGGAGCTTTATAGTGAGTTTAAGTCTTTGTTTAGCTGTCTGGCTGCAACTCAGCTGTCATGGAGTCATTTAGAGCAGCAGCAGGCAGCTGTTTTCAGTGAAAAAGCTCTAACAACCCACTATACACTACCTGCTCAGCAGCAAACAGCAGACAGACAGAGACGAGCTGTAAACACTGTGGAGCATTTAGCAGCTAAAGAGACAGATATTTCCCTCAGGAGTTGGTGGAGACAGAAAACAGACACACACAGACAGACTAACACAACTGACTGAATGAATAACTAATATAATTGATAAAAGAATAATAACGTTGCTGCATAACTGCTGAATGTGTAAATAAGCATAAGCACACTCTTTTGGGAAACATGGTATAAAGTTGAGAAAACACATGTTCTAATCCCAATCACACGGTAACAGATGACACAAATTTCCATATTAAAGCTTTTGAGTTTATGCCCTTGTGCTTTATTAAGAGTGACGTGGCACACGCTGCATCTGAATGACAATGCTCAGGCCATGTGTTGGTCCATCTGGCCAGGGTCCACAGCCATACAGCACCATGCTTTGGCTTCTTTAAATGAAATGATAGGCCTCATCTGACAAGGCAAGACATGTACTATATCCAACACGGGCCAGTGCAAACAGGGGTCATCCTCTGTCACTCCTCCCCACCCTGAACCGCTCTTTTTTTCATCCCTTTCACTCTTTCTCGTCTCTTTTCTTCAGTGCTGTCCAGGTTCCAGTTATTGCTGCACAGGGGACAATTCCCTTTCATTTCCATTCATGTCAGGAAAATGAATTGTAATTCCATTGGGCCTGCAAATCCATCTTCACAAGTCAATTCATGTTGTACTGAGTCTGTTTTTTACAAATCAGGTGAAAAATCGGCCAATGGGGTGTGATCATTTCAGTTGTGTCGAATGCAAACCAATTCGTTCCACAAATCAAGTATTGGTTCCTTGAAGGTTTGGAATGATCTCATCCATTTTGTCTCAGCTTTAGGTAAAACTACATTTTACGTAAGTTAATGTCATTTCTGAGCCTTGATGAGGGATTTGCTCAATATGTAAATCTACCCCCAGGCAGAATTTGAAAATAATTTGAACTGCATTGTTTTGTGGTCCATGTTCTAAGTGGTCTCACTGGTTTAAGGGTCATGTTAAAAACAGTAACAGTGTATTGGAGCAAAGGGAGGTGTTGTCTTTGGTCTCTGGAGACATGGTGTGATTAAATAAGAAGTTAATGGAGCCACAGAGAGGACTGAGGCCACGGCCACACCTACCAAAACGATCTTTTTTCCCCCCTGTCTTCCCTGGCATCGTTTCAAGAATATTAGCATCCAAACAGATCCATTTGTAAATGACAATGATAAACACGCTACTTCATATTCCAGGCCTATAGGTGGCGATGTTTCTGCTACAGAAATTCACCAAAAAAAGCTTGCGTGCTGTATACAAACAGACAGTAGAAGAAGAAACCAAACACAAGAAAAAGCCTTTTTTGCTCAGCGTGGTGGCACAGGAGCATAATATTTTGCCCTGGTGACCCTAAGAGGCTCAATATCTTCTCCAGCAGGCAAGCATGCAGTCCGCCATTGTTGTTGTCATGAGACGTCGTCGCGGGGTAAGAGGTCGAAGGCTAGAGGTCGAGGAGTGTGGCGATGACATCATTGGTACGCAAGTGGGCGGCTTCGCTGTCCAAACGAAGACGCAAGGGCGGCGTTTTCAAATTTGTTCACCCTGGGACCACGTTTCAAAAAAGTGCGTCTTCAGGCAATGCGTTAACAGGATTCGTATGCACGATCGGCCAAAACGATGCAAAGCGTGCGTTTGCACCAAAAAGCGTTTCCGTGTGGATGGCCCCAAAGTCTCACTGCATGTCAAATGAGATATGCACTTTAAAATATGCTCTGATCAATGTGAATCTATTAGCATGATGTCCAGTTTCACAGTTAAACCATAGATAACCCGTACAGCAAGGGCTTAATGTTGCGACAGTGACACGATTGTCCCATCACACGATAAGGTCAAAGATTTGTATGAAAGCGAGTCAAGTGTTTTTGCCTTTTAACCGTTAATAAGTTAAACATTGTATGTCCCTCACTGTTGAATATATAGGACATCATTTGAGGCAATGTATCAGCCTTCACACAGCTCTGGATACACTAAGGCTTCATGCAACTTTCACATACAGTATGCAGCAGTCCTCCCCAAGATCTGTGAACACACTCTGATGTGTAAAATCAGTGGAGGTCCCTGAAGGACTGCATGTTTAAGTCTTGACATGGAGCACATGGAGCTTGACTGTTTTGTCCTCGGACTTTGGTGGCAGGACGTAAGACTTGGAACTTGCTGAACAATGACTTCATCCCACCATTTACTGAGAGTTCAGCTGAAATATTCAATCAGATATGGAAAACATCCGCCTGCAAGAAATATGGGCACACAAAAGCTGTTAACATCCCAATACCACATGACATTTAAATCTGTGAACGGGAAACAGAATTGCTTGATGCTGACTCGGATCACCTGTTTTCAGCAGCTTCATCTTCCTGATGAGGACTGATGGATTATCCACGAAGTGATCGATCTCTCTTTGAGGCAATCAATCAGAGTCTTGTTCTCCTCTTCTTTCTCCCCCCATCCTGTCACCCTTTTCATCTCCCAGTATGGACAGGAAATACATGAAATGTGGGATGAGTGGTGGATGCAAAGACTGTGACTTGTTTTCTAATCCACGCAGCCTAATGTGCCACTATCTTCTCTCATTACTATTAGCCTGCCAGGTGCCAGGTGGCCTCAAAGCACACGAGTCAGGATGCTGCGTAGACGAGACGGCTACATGTGGGCAAACAATCCTGATTTGTGTATTTAGAGGAGGGGAGCAGCAGTGAAATGGAAAGTAGATGATTACAGCCCAGTGACAGACATATTCTGTGTGGGGCTTTATATTCCACTGTCTCTATTAAATAATCTAGTCGTTTCATAATAGACTTCTTTTTTTCTGGCGCTCTGCCATTGTGGATCGAGCCAGCTGAGCCAGCGATTCTCATGTTAATACATTACTTCTAATTGGCAGGGAAGACTGGCTATAAGCTCAACTGTAGGGTCACAGCACTATGTGTCCACGGAGCTGATGACAGTTACTTTTGGGGTTTGTGCACCAAACATGCTAACAGATAGATAGGGTGGAGAAAAATAACGGAACATGTCTGAGAGAAGACAGCAGAACACCGCACAAACAGCAGATCTGTTACAGCCTGTGACAGGTTGGATGCCTCTCTATGTCAGCTTTCTAATAGAATAAAGTCATAATGAAGAAAGAAAGAAAATATGTCAAAACGTGGTCAGCTGCAATATCTGTGAAATAGTGCAAAGACGCCTGATGGGGAGAAGCCAAAATGAATATATCACACTGAACAATTTCATTTTAAGAGCACAATCATTGCAAGAATTCATTGTAATTCTTTTGTGTGACTCGGGACACTTAGAGGTCCCAATCTGTTATTTCTGTTATCAGCCCACTGATAGTCCGCTTGGAGAAAAATGGTGGGGAATGGCTGCAGCCTGGCTATCACAAGTTGCTTATCAGAGCTGCATTGAATTGAAATGAACCTCACTGCCACAGCCATAAATACAGACACAGGGCTCCCTGCAGGCTCCTTTGAAGGAGTCTGAAGGGTTAATGCCTTTGGAACATGATGATGGCCAAAGGAGAGGTGGGGAAAGGTCATACCTTTTTGGTGGCAGCTCATCAGCTGGCCCTGCAGGAACGCACACACACACACACACACACACACACACACACACACACACACACACACACACACACACACACACACACACACACACACACACACACACATACACACACACAGTACACTAACAGCAGACAGAACCAGAATAAATGTGTTCAAACATTGTCCCCTTTCTATTATTCACTGTTGAGACTTGTAAGGACAGACAGTATGCATCACAGATGGGTGAGCTTTGGGTTTTTACACCATTTCCTATATTTTTTAAACTGGAATAACTGATGGGTTATAGGCAATGTTGTCACAATGTTCATAAATAGCCAAAATGTGGATGTCAATCTTAAAATAATAACTACATCTAGAATGCTTCAATTGGCAGCAGAGAGAAGAACAAAGAGTGTCCATGCACATCACTGTACAGAGAAGGACGTTAGATACTGAAGGGAGGCAACACACCTTTCTGTCTGTTCTTACTCCTTCACACATCAGGTTGCACTACTCAATAATGCATATGTACACAAGGAAAAATAATACTTCCAGATGAGGAGCTTCCCATAAAGAAACATGATACTGTATGTTGTCAGAAAAGTCTATAGCACACATGCTACTTACTGTAGCTACTCATCCATGTTCCTATTGGAAAAATTAAATTGATGATAAGTGCTATTTTTCCCCATTAGAAATACAGACACACTTGTTGGACATGCAGTCACCAGGTAAAAGCAAATTTGTTATTCATGAAAAGCCACTTGTATAAAGCCGCCCTCGGCTGCAGCAGCAGCAGCGTCTAGATTGCCCAATTACACTAATGGAAGACCATCTCTTTGTTCACAGCGGCCATATTGGCACCGGTGGTGGTGAGAGTGTGTGGGAGGTAAAAAAAGTAAAGAAAACTAAATGTACGTCTACACACAGACACACACACACATAGCAATTTTATTGATGTATTGGAAGAAGGCCTCCATTACGTTTCAGAAAGGACTAAGATTGGACTAAATTACTTTTCTGTGTTTGAAGTGTTCTGGCACTGTCGGTAGTTCGGAGGGACGCTGGGGCTTTGGATGAAGTGCAAAATGTCACCAAAGCAGCTGGAGAAGCCTAATGAGGCTAGCAGGGGTTACTATCTCCATCAGCGTATTTCTGGCCGGAGCCGGGTAAAACTGGAGGAAATCATCTGGAATTAAAAACAACAGAGCTCTCTGGGTCAACCGCAATGTTTATTTTTCCACCATTCCCCCCCCCCCCCCCCCCCTCCGTTTTTGTTGTGGGTTTAAAGAAGACCTCTCAGCATGTCCTGCTGTCTGGTGCACCCATGTTCCTGCTGCAAAAGAGTATTTTGCAGATATTAGCATGGTAATGGTCGGGGAGGGGCTCTACATGCAGCTGACCACTGGTTTTTAGTCACTGGCGAGGGGACACAAATGAAAAGCTACCTGCTGGGCCTCAAAGTGAAGAACGGTGTATGTGAGGCTCCGCTGTGAGATCGATAGCTGCTGCTGTGTGTGTGTGTGTGTGTGTGTGTGTGTGTGTGTGTGTGTGTGTGTGTGTGTGTGTGTGTGTGTGTGTGTGTGTGAGAGAGAGAGAGAGAGAGAGAGAGAGAGAGAGAGAGATATGTCACAAGCACTTTTATTAAGACAGACTGTCATCAAAATAAAATGCAAAGACAATGATTCCTTCCCTGTTTGAAAATATACAGCTGCAACACATGCAAATGAAAAATGATCTAAAAGAAATAACCTATATTATAAATAAAGTATCTCTGAGAAAGCTCCTTCAGTTGTTTTCAACAACAGTAACCGACTGATTAAAAGAGGGAGGGAGGGAGAGAGAGACATACAGACAGACAGACAGACAGACAGAGAGAGAAGGATCTTTATGTAGCTACTTTTAAAGAACACAATATTGTTTGCAAAGGTGTCAGTTTATGTCCAGCAGTCCATATAGGAGCATTTTTTCAAGCGTATCTTAATTTAAAAAAAATCACGTGGCCATTTGTACATTTACATGTTTTTTTGCTGTACACATTCCCCCTGTCACTACTGGCTGTGCAGAGATCCCTTCCTAACCATACACTGTTAAAATAATGGACGGAGCTTCCTGCTTTAAAAAGTGAAGCCAATGCAGAAGTGCCTTGAACCTGTATTACATCTAATTTCCAGCAGGGGGAGACTCCACTGGCTACCAAAAGAAGTCTGTTTCCATAGAAGTCTATGAGAAAATGAGCCTACTTCATACTTGATTTATTACCTCAGTAAACATTTTCATAATGAGTTTATGGTCTCACTCGCTAGTTTCAAGTCTTCTTCAATACAGCATGATGTTCATTTAGTAAATTATGGTCCCATTTATTTTAAAACAGATGATAAAGCAGGGGATGCTTTAGGGCCTGTCAATCAGGAAAGAGGCTTAGTCAATGCTAACCATGCTAACATTAAAATAGACCTCAGCTTGTTTTTGAGTGTTCTCCATGTTTTCATCTTAAACTTTGACCCTCTCACTGTGTAGACTTGGGCGTGATCTTTTTTCAGGGCCAGTATTTATTATTTTAAAATGCATATGGATTTGAGGCTTGCTTCTTACATTAAAAACAAAACCTCTGTAACAAATCAATAGGGTAAGAGCGTTGTGATTTTATGGAATTAAACCTCTCGTTTATTTTGCGGGGAACCCTGCGCTATCACTTTGAGTGCCCCTGATCTCTCGCAGCGATCAACTTGTAGATCATCCAGCCATTTAGCTCTCATTTCCATACTCAACCACAGTACACAGCATATGGCAGAACCTAATTGCAAACATTCACCGTTTGACCTATGCATACCTTCTGACATTTTGATTCTGCTTGCTGTGTTAGAGCTACAACCTTAACAAGCTTGTAATACAAAGGTACGAGTCCACACGCAAATCTGTGAATCAGATGACAGCGAGGGATTTCTTATATAAGACCTGCCACTTAAAGTTCCCTCACAATTTGCCAGCGGTCCAGCTGAGTGCCTAAATAAAGCAATAACAATGCAGCACACCTGCAACAATGCTTCATAATTGGCAAGCATACTGACGGGCCTTGTGTGACAACTGTTCTCTTTATTACCATTCTCTGTTCATATTGGTTTAATATAATCCCAGAGAGAGCTGTGATGGCGATCCAGACGCAGCCCCTCTGACGTCCAGGCTTCTTGTTTTATTATGACTATTGCTGCACAGCACATGAAATCCAATTAAGGCAATGAAATCAAATCAAGGCGGCTACATCTGGATATGCTAATTTACAGCGGGTTTGCTGCTAAATCTAATTCTTTCCCAGAGGTCATTTTTTGACATGCCTGTGGCATGTTGCCGTACAGTTCTCCAGCGGCCCCCCCGAGGACACCTTTGTGGGAAGCAATTTGGCAAAGCTGTGGGTTTTTATTGGCTTAATTTCAATTAAATACAATTACAACCTGTTTTTGGTAATTGAATGACATACACGGCAGCTCTGTGTGTATCAGCGCGTGGTCTGACATATGGCGGCTTTGTGAGCGTTATGCCTTAGTTGCGTCTGCTGACATGCATTACGACAGGCGCTATGAAAAGAAAAATAATATGCATATACCATCCATTAGGGTTGCTCATGTTGCTGGTAATCAGTTTGTGGTGCATATTTGCAAATGTGAGATGTATTTTTTATTGTGCACATGCCTATTTTGGTCTCATAGCTCAAATTAAAACTATATATGTGTTTATTCTGGGACAAATACTTCACATACAAATACATATAGGGGACATAAACTCCTGTTTATTTAATCCAAACTCGCCAAAATAGTAAAACGATATGTGCACAGCACCTTGGTCTTGCTACAGGCCCCAGTCACTATTCATCCCCCCTTCAGGAGAGACAGACAGACAGAAGACAGGAGAGGAGGAGGTCCGGTAAGAATGAAATATTAATGCCTTCTCTGTTGCTTGCTGGCCTTGCAAGGTCATCTGCTCGCTTTTCATTGTGAGAAAACAGCCTGACGGCTCAGGCAATTGAAACTGAAGAAATTTCCACCATGTCCTGTCACACACTAAACCAAGGAAGCCATGACTCTTTGTTGCATGACCTCGGTACACATTGTTACCTGCAGGAATGGAGGGAGGGGAAGGGATGGGCGCAAGGGGGGGAGACCGGGAGGGAGAGGTTTGCTTGTGAGACAGACAAGAGCTTTACCTTCATTCATTTGCTCCTGTGTGTCCGCGACATGGCTGTAACACAAAGGTGTTGTGTTATGGTGTGTGTGTGTGTGTGTGTGTGTGTGTGTGTGTGTGTGTGTGTGTGTGTGTGTGTGTGTGTGTGTGTGAAAGGGAGGCGTTGGGGTGTTTTATGTGAGTCGTCTCCCTCGTGTTGAAGGACAGGCACAATCAATAGAAGCAATCAATGTTGCATGAAGGCAAAAGGGAAGACAGTTCCTGAGGGCCCCACCTATTTCTGTCCGATTTCTGTACTAAACACACACATGCACAAACACACACACACACACACACACACACACACACACACACACACACACACACACTTACAGTAATGTATCCCAGGGTTCAAAGCCGCTGCCTGTGTACACAAGCGGTTGTTCTTCATGCACATCTACAGCCGCACGCCTTTGTGAGGATGCTTGCATTTTCCTTCGTATCTAACTACAGCCGTTTGCTTTCACTTCCCTCCCACGATGCTTTTTATGTACTGTATCTTCCCTACACACAGACATATCACCCAGAGCTAACAGCTGATTACAGCGGAGGAAACAGGGCCTACTGTTCTGCTGCTCACTGTGATCTGCGCAGCACCGCGCCAGTTGACAGGATTAGCTAACAAGCAGGGAAAGTAAAAGATTGTTGCTACAATTCTGTCATGCAATGCTTAACTAATTATGGATAACACTTTTGACTTCCATTTTTGTAAAACTCATTGAAGACGAAGAACACAGATTTATGAAATGTGAGGAACCTTGTTAATAAAAGAGAAAGCAACATTTCATAACTGTCCACTTCACATCTGATGTCTTCCTTTTTCTTCACAGTGTTACTTCCGTGTTAGTGGTTTAGCTTTTCTTTCACCGGTTAAAACTTCCCATTATTGGATTGTGCAGAGATATAGTGATTATTGTATAACAAACATGCAAACTAGAAAGCACTTCTGCCAAGGATGTGCAATTATTTAAATGTCTTACAGTGATAAAAGAAAATGTTAACACCCTTCTCTGTTTCAGTTTGCAAAGACAACACCCGGCTTATTTCTGGAGAAAGACTGTTGATATATGAACTCAACACCCAGACAAACGCTCCTTTTTTAGCGTCCCTCTCGCTCCCACTACCTTTCTTTTTTCCAGAAGTATTTTCAGCTCACACACAGAACAAACAGCTAATGGACTGTGAGGAGATATTCACTGAATTTGACAAAAAGTGTATTAGATTAGAATAGCAGACTCCACCTTTACTGCAGATCTGCATTTTAGTCAGCCAACTCACATGGAATGGATTATTATGTGAATGCAGAAGACATATTTAGCATAGATGTTTGGTGTCCAGCCTCTGACTCGTCCACGAGGAAACACCAGGCTCAACAGGGAGTAGGGAGTGAGGAGTGATGGAAATAATTCCCCTCCCAGGGCAATGTAGACTCAGAGCCTACAGGTGGTTGGAAGTAGAGCTCAAACAATGATATAGCAACATCAGCAGTGGCAGCAGTATCAGAAGGTGACAGCATAGATGGATAACTGAACGGGCCTACTTGGCACAGGCCTAGGTGTCTGGGGCCCAAAGCTAGTGTTTAAAAAAAAAATTAAAGCAAAGTATATTTGACAGCTCAGTAACTTCAAGAACAAATAACCACAGGTTTCCTTTCATATGTTTTATATATGTATATTCATATAACATATTTTAGCCTATAATGTCTGTGGAGAAGAGTGGTGTGGATTCGCTCTCTTCATGTGTAACATAAACTAAATACTTTGTCTATACTGTTGTTGTCAACAACAGTTTAACCAACTGTTTAACCTCCAAATTACCATGGGAAAAAGTTGCAAAACATACGTGCGTACGCATATATGCAGAGACCCTGCTATCTGCCTGTATTTCTCTACGCTTCTAATTATGCTGTGTGCTGTATATATAGATGTGGACATGCAGGACCTCCGCAACTGATACCAACACACAGCATACAAGAGGAACCAGGAGCAGGGGAAACACTGAAGCACATGAAAACACACAGTGATGTGCCATGTGGCGGTTATGTGTGTTTAGAAATAAAAGAAAATTGTGAAATAATCAGAAAATAACATTTTATTCATCTATTAACTGCTTTCTCTCTATATACAGTATATGTAAGTATATATATTAGGGCTGTCAAACGATTACATTAATCGCTGAAGTTCTATAGTTAATCACGATTAATGGCATGTTTTATCACAATTAAAATTCTATTATTTTGCATTTCAGAACTGTTTTGAAGTACATAATAACAATGGAAAGCAATTCTTACCAGTGGATCTTGATTGGGAATCAAATTAATGCAAAGAAAGTGACTTTATGAACTTTCTGACTAACTGACTATTATTTATTTACTGTAAACAAATGTGTGAATCTGTCATTGTTACACAATTCCTACAAGGACCTAACCTAACTGAGATGTAACACTAACACTTTGCTTATACAGCACAAACAAAATGGTCCAAAAACCAGATGCCACAGCAGGACATTTAACCTTTACATTTTTAACAAGGATTGAGAACAATTGACTGAGATGTAACACTAACAACCACCGTTAAGGCAAACGAGTGCAAAGTCCAGCCAGAGTCAATCTAGTGTTTAGTAACTCCTAAATAATGTTGATTATCACTGACGTCCAGTGATCACCGGTTAATGAGACAGCGTTTGCAGCACCTTGCAGCTGTTCCAGTTTAGCTGCTTTCTCCGTGTCGTACAGGCTGTGTATGCGTGCCGTAAACTACTGTTAGTAGTAGTTAGTTGCCACCCGTTTTGCAAGAGCTGTAGTAATTTTTTTGGATTTGGTTTCATCAACAGGTCGGCTAGTAGCACTCTCCAAAATACTGCTTTGCCTGAGCCCGCTAGCATCAAACTGCGTAACGTTAATATGCTTAGCTCGTAGGTGGTAGCTCAAGCTTGACGTGCTTCAGTGATATTTTAAATCGCCTTTACACAATGTGCATATGGCTTTGACTTGTCTACTGAGCCGTCCAGGAGTTTTTTTTAAAAGAAAAGCGCCATTCAGAAGTGTGTTGCTGCTGTCTTTCTCCATGCCGGCAGCTTGCCTGCATTCTGCAGCAGAAGATGTGTTATGAAGAAGTACGGCAGCGCCAAAGGGTCAAAATAGTAGCCGTTAGGCACGACGCAAAGCCGAGTGAAGTATAAAATAAATTAATTGCATTGTGTCGGTGATTAACGCGTTAACGTTGACAGCCCTAATATATATACATATATATACACATATAGAGAGAGAGAAAGAGACGTGGTATAATTTATATAATGTACCATGTATATAACAGCAGCATGAATATACTAAAGACAGAAAGAGAATCATATTTAAACAGAGGCAGCAGCAGGATGATAGGCTAACGATGTAGGTGAGTCGCTGTGCTATTGGTTAGATCAGATCAGCTGATGTGACCAGCTGATGAGAGCAGCTGATATCATAATATAGAGATTGATAAACTAGTGGTAGGCTTTTCTCTTTAATATTCTGGAGGAGTTTTATTTGACTCATTAATCTAAACTGGCTTTCAGATGCATATGTCTGAACTGCATGATATACTGGAGCTGAGGTGTAAACACAATAACACCCAGCAACACGGAAATGGGCTGTGAACAGCAGGGGTAGATGGGAGCAGAACATTCTGGATGAGACAGACATGTCATAACACTGGTCTGAGGACACACTCCTCTCATAGTGTTTACCTCTGTCTGTTTGAAAGATGAGAATGTTAGATATTATGACGGGGCCTTGCTCATCAGCTTGAATAATTCACAAGTTGAGCTGTCATCGGCCACAACATTCATTTAGATCAAAAGATAAAAGAGCGATCTCTGTCTTGGAAAAGCATTGAGCTATATTACATTGGGCACATGGAAAAACATCATGTCTTGTCTTGATAAAATAATCAAGGGGGATCCGCAATTGGCACGTCCAAAAATGATGTTTCGAGTGCCAAATTGCTGCGCGTTTCAGAATTGCTGCAATATGTTTGTGCATGCATTAATGAAGTGCAGATTGAGTTCATTTCGGCAGAGTGAGTCATTTGAAGACAAACAGCAGATGAAAACAAAGCTCTGGACATCAGGTCAGGCGACAACTACAAGGCTTTTTTCTAGTTTACAATCTGTGGCCTTCAACGCCACTCAGCTCTTCAGTTTTCCACATTTGCAGACAAATGATACTCAAAAGCTCACTTCCACTCCCACGTAATTAACACATTTTTACCGCACCAGCCTTCAGCATTCCAAACCACTTCAGGCAATGTGCCTATGCAATTTTAGGCCGACGCGAGCGGAGGCGGTGAAGGGAAGAGCTTTGTGAGACATCCCTCTGATGTGCTTCAGAGCGTTTTGCAGAGCTTTATTAGATTTAGTCGGAGCGTACAGACAGACTATGTGAAAATGGGCCGCTTGATGAGCTCAACGCCGATGCCGCCTACCCCAACAAGCATGACATCCGCCTCACAGTATCTCAATCCCGCCTCAACAATCGGCCCCCTACTGCACTTGACATTTTTTGCCGGACGTTTATTTTGTTGAATGTTGTTAATTATCTGGCTTTTTGTTCTGAAAAGGAGAGAATTTATTCGGTGACAGAAACTGAAATGAAAGGGACAATCCCCCTGCTGTTACTTGTAACAGCATGAGCTGAGTCTCTGTGAGCTGACTGTGGTTGTTGCCCGATGAGATCACAGATTTTGAATGTCCTCAGAGGTAGAAATTCATGTGCATAGACAATGAACACAGAAAGATCTTTTCACATTGCATGCATAAATAATCCTCTTGCAAGGTGTGCTTGGATATTGTTTAGGAACAATCCAGGTTGGGGATTTGAGTTTGATGCCTCTCAGGCTTTTAGGAAAGCAGCCCCAAAGACAGCTGGACCATCCTGTAAATGTAAGTAAAGTATGCCATGCAATGTATGTAGAATTTAAATAATGTGGTTGACAAGCAAATTTAAGTGAAGAAAATGTAAACTTGTGAGTATCAAAATTGAAAATTAACACTTTTTTTGTCACTTCTTTTGCCGCTTTTTTTAAACGTTTATAAGCAGAAAGTATGAATTGTTTTGACTTATATTTAAGATCAGAGGATGTTAATGGATAATCACAGACTGTCAAAGTTAAGTCAGAATAATGCTATTAAATAAAACACCCAAAATTCAATAAAAGTAGTGAAATGATCCCTAAATTGGACTCTTCGGGAGAGAAGAGGAGATGTATGCATCCTTAATGTTAGCATACATCAGGTCCAGGGTCCTCTCTTCTCTGGTAGGACAGTTCACATATTATTTGAACGTCAGCAGAACTCTATCCATGATGATGAGGGCACTGGGGTGTTGAGTCTATAGTTTGGAAATGGTGGTGTGAATGATGCTGCAGGCAGATGTTGGGTTTGCAGAGGGAGGGATGTACACGACAGCATTTCATGGAACCTTCTGTTACTTTTGGGCAATTTGCTTGAAAGAAACCCAAATGTTCTGATATAGAAACTTTGAAAACAGGTACAGCAGACGCAGCATGAAGAGCGACAATGCTAGGGAAATGGAGGCAGGTCAGGGTCAAACAACACAGGAATTTCACCCAGGAGACCGTGGGGTTCATGTCCCAAGTGTCACTTAAACGTATACTTTTAACCCCACCACAATGGGTCCTTACCAAGCGTCAGTATTTCACGAGTTGGGAGTGAAAATGTGTTTACAGCAGAACTGGAGCCAGTCAGGATGTGCTCACGATCACTTCAGCAGGGCGGATGCTTGCTGCACAGGTTATCAGGTTAGAAGATAACTCTTTAATCACTTTAACCCCTTTTCATTTTTATATTTTTGGTGCTTTTCATTTTATTAGACAGTGAGTAGATAGACAAAAAGGGGGGGCGGGGGAGAGAGAGAGGGGATGACACGCAGCAAAGGTGGAATTCAATCCTCGGCCGCTGACAGGCCCTTAGCCAACATGGGGCGCACGCTGTAGCAAGTGAGCTAGAGGTCGCCCCTACTGTCCATTTTCAGATTTATTATCACCGATGCAGCCCCAGGCTTCACATCACTGATAAGAGGCTGGTTCCTCTGGCTCATAGTGGAAAGCTTTTTAGATTAGATTAGTAATATTTAGAATATTCTTTTTCATAAAGATAGTGAGGGTTATCAAGTGGCATCTTTTGTGATGAATGGTGGTCACACCTAGTATGTTTATATACAGTAATGCAGATCCCAGAGGCCACCACCATCAATGGGAACTAGCACATAGAAAAACTCTTACAGAATGCAAATACAATGGGCCTCTTTAAAAATAAAAGAGATTTATACAGTTAGTAGTTGCTAAGAAACAGCCTCCTCATAGTCTTTGTGTAAGTCACTAACATGACTAATAATATAATAATATTAATTATAATAATATCAAAAAGCTACTCGTCATCTCTTTGACTGGCATATTCTCTTGACTGCCTCCCATCTAAATCATGGACTGCTTTGATGTAGCATGTAACTAAATGAACGTCAAACCATTGACTTTTTAGTTCTCTGACAATGTTAATAATACTTGTTTTGTATGATAATATGACTACTGACACATTTGTCACGTTTTGATCTGCTGATTTCCGAGAGCAGGATTGAAACTCTGCGGTGTGCACTTCTAATAAAAAGGCTGAAATATGAAATTACGTATATGATCATTTCAAGAATGAGTTCACAAACATAGATTGGATGGATAGTAAATGTGATCAAATTCTTCCGCACCTCAAATCTTCATCAAAGTGAGAATTATGAAGGATTTCAGTGTTTCGCTGCCTGCCGATGACAACACACTCATGATGATGTGTGCCACGCTTTGGATGAAAGCGTGCTCCGCTTGGCATATGTTATGCTCATGCTTGAAGGTAAGATGACACAGGGTAACCACACATCAAACCTCCAGCTCGTAGTGAAAAAAGTGGAGGAGGTAGAGTTGTAGGGGGAAACCAAAGAGGAGGTGGGGTGTGTTGTGAAAAAGATAATTGCATCTTCTAATTGAATCCCTGGAGCATTGAAATGCTTGAAGGGGCGATTGGAATCAAAACCAATCCTCAGCCTTTGTTTCCTCCCTCTTCCATAAACTAGAGCAAAGCATTCTGGGATGTGATCATCTAAGAGCTCGTGTAGTAAATTCAGACCCATACGACGTGTTTCGGTCTCTCTACTCTGCCCTTTTGGACGTTTGTTCACAACTCTTTTCTCCCATGTGTTCTCCTCTGTCATTCCCACTTCTCCCTCCTCTCTCCACGTGTGTGTGCATTGTTTACTCGTCTGCGTTGTCATGTCCCAATCCATCGCAGAGCAGCCTCTTCACATTCTTTGTTTTAGTGTCTTTTTCTTTTCTCCCTTCCCAGTGTTTCCTTCTCCTTCCTTGCTTCACTTTCTCCTCCCTACTCAGTTCAGGCCTAATTAGCTGGATTCACCTCTGATCAATAGACCCTCCTCATGGGAGCACAAGAGGCAGTAGCCCAGAGTGACGAAACGTGAGTGTGTGTGTGTGTGTGTGTGTGTGTGTGTGTGTGTGTGTGTGTGTGTGTGTGTGTGTGTGTGTGTGTGTGGGCACCTGCATGCAGAGTGGGGTGTCAAAGGGTTATGCGTAGAACCTGCTTGGCATACAGATGTATTCATGCACACACAAACACACGTGCCTTTGTTTTTGGCAAACATCCTGCTTTTAACTGCACACAGAACTTCATTCAAGCACATACCACCCATTACCCAACAGATGACAGTCGTGTTTACAACCCTTCTGTGTGACGTTTGCATGTTTTCCACATGTTAGCGCTGGCTATCTCCGTGTCCTCCAGTTTCCTCCCACAGTCCAAATACATCCAGGTAGTAGGTTCATTGTTGACTAAATTGCCCGTGCCAAATGCGGGTAAAAATTAACTTAAGCGGGTAACATTGTAAAGTCACTAGTCAATTTGGCTGGAATTGAATAAAGCGAAGCGTTTGTTTGAATCGGCAGGCTAAAGAAAGGATGCGACAAGTCAGTGTTCCCAGATTGGTCTGTTTTCTGCCAAAAACCCTGGGTGGTTTTGTGTGTGTTTGGCTCGGAAACATAATCTTTATCTGCTTGTAGTACTTATCCTACATTTCCCATGAACACTATGTGGTGGCTACGTGCCCAGTGTGTGTGTGGTATCAATTACGAGCTACAAGGAAACGGAGAAGACGAACGGAACGGTGCAAAACCAACCCGAGGAGCTAAAACTAAGTAGTAAAGTTATTAAAATGTGCTAAAATGTGTCTAGTGAAAAATTTGATTGGCATGTCACTTTAAAAAAATGCACTAGCCATGTTGGCTGGGGATCATAAAAGTTCATTTCTGCAGTCTGTGTGTAAGCAATGTGATCTGGACAGGCCAAGGGTGTACCCCGCCTTATACCCAATGTCGGCTGGGATTGGCTTCAGCCCCTCCAGAGACCCTGGAAAGGGTAAGTGGTTACAGATAATGGATGGATGTCCAGAACTGTTACCACCAATGGCACATTGACTGGTGCAAAACAGTTTATCTGGGATTGTATTAATAAGGAAATATGCTTCCCACAGCCATAAGACTTTTAAACTTTTTGCTTTACCTCATGTCACTATACCTCTAAACCCTCACTTTATCTCACACTACACACTTTACTTAAAGGAGAATTCCGGCCAATTTTTACGTTAATCTTGATCGCTATAGCTACGCGAGTACTTTCGATAGAAAAACCCCGACCCGAATCAGTGCAGGTAACACGGAGAAGCTGCAGCTACGTACTACAAGCGTCCCCTGAGCTAAAACAAGTTTTAGAGTGCCTTTGTGCCTCTTAACAGACACAAAATGCAATTAATATGTCTGTGCCACATGAACAGGGCCCTTACATGTCAACAAGATGCGTTTTCAACTCAGACATTGTTTAAATTCACCTACCCTGGTCCCTGTCTCGATCCTGCCGGTAGCTAGCTTGCCCTGCTAGCTGATAGCCGTTAGCTGCTAGCTGCCGTCCGGTGAGTGTATTCAGACAGGCTTCTGTGATAATCATCCCAATAATAATCCACAGAGCGGCGGTGGTGTGACTATGTCCTCTAGTTACTGAAGGCTAGCTTTAGCTTGCGCTTTGAGCAGCAAGTTCATCTGCCTGTTTCCCCTCTGTCTGTCTCGTTCTTTCCAACTCTTGTGAGACTAGTTCTTCATCTGTATACTCGGGTTCGAATAAATAAGGACGACCATCAAACTCAAAAGTCTCTTCCGTGTGTTGTATATCTGCTATATTCTCCATAGTTACATTACTCCAAGCTTCTTCCCTTATAAACAACTCCGCTCTTCACACACTACGCTCCAATCTGCACACTACTGTTTACCTTTTCCTGCTACAACTGAATTCCCAGGAGACAGCGCGATGCTACAGCTAAGCTTCAGTAACGCTATTACTGTGCAAGCTACAGACATCATTTATCCCGTTTCCATGTAGTTACATAGTCACTGATATGGTCATAACCACAGCAGTGCTCAATTACCTATTTTGAGGGGGAAATAATCTAAACCTTTCGCTGCTAAGGCATGATCTGTCCTATGCAGGACATCCACCAGACCAGCGCTCCGTGGATTGCAATACTGTCTACACAAATGTATTTGTAATTATACTACTTCACTCATATTTTATTTGTTACATATTTAGCCTTATACCGCTAAGCGTAAGTAAGTTTTTCTGTCATTTGTCTTAGATTCAGATGCAGCTTATACTTGTGTACTATGTGTTTTGTGTTTTTCTTTAGTTATTTAATGAGCATTGTTGGAGGTGCTACTACTTCTGTTATTGTTGCGCACATGACAAATGAAGGAGCTATTGAACTTCATAGAGAAATGAAGGGAGAAACAACTGCGTTAAAATGATGAAGCTGTGAAGCAGAAATGTGATAATGGTGATTTGGTTAAATGATCCATCCTTTGTTTATTCGCTTTACTCTTGTGAACTTGCCAGTGTCCTTCACGCTGGCTCAGAAGAATTTAGTTGAGGAATTTATATTTTATATAATTTACAAGTATAATGTATGTTTTACTGCATTTAGGTTTTGTATTTAGGTAGGTAAGTAGTCAGATTTTGTGCTTATCCAGCCTCAAATAAATGATTGTATCCCATAACCTCGCCCAAATAAAGCCTGCCACTCTCACTATATCCGTAATTAACAATACATTTTTGCTAATTTCCCTTTTTAAAGCTGAAGAGGGACAGACTCTGCCTGAAGGTCACAGCAGAGGCAGAATATTAAAATGTAATGGCAGTCATACACACATTTAAAGTGAGCAGTGCGGGGAATTAAGCAGCCAAGGAAAACCATAAAGGGGAGGCTGTTTCTAATGAGTCAGGAGTAAATGATGTGAACGTGTTTACGTGCCACTGATGTGAGGGGCAGAGGGCCCGGGGCCACGGAGAGCCATCTGGGACTCCGAATACGACAATTACATGGATCACTGTGGCCACAGGCACATTCCCCTTGCTGCTGTCAAAGAATGCGTGTGTTTGTGCGCGTGTCACACATGTGTGTGTTTCTCTCAATGTCTATTTTAATAACAATCCCTCATAATCTTGTTGGAAAACAACAGCCAATTAAAATAACTGCAATCTGTATGCATAAGCCTCGGCCAATTTATCCTGGGAGCCTTGTGAAAGTACAAGGTTTCATTATGCAGTGTGTTTGGGCTCGGCTGTGAGTAAGCATTATGCACGGCGTTTGGGGGACGGAGTCAAACAAAGCTACAACAACTAGCCACTGTACACAGCCTCCAGAGAACTTCAATCTCAAACCACTCATTAACTTTTCTGGGAGTAGAATAAATTCAGCCCTCCACTCAATTAGTGATAAGGGTCAGATATATACTTTTATATAGTATATATAGTTATATAGCATCATCATTTACATTTAGACTGTTTGTATATAATGCATGTGCACTGCAGTTTTAAATTAAGTTTGAAATTAGATATGACAGCACATCACCTGCACATGTAATCCAGTGCAGGCTGTTCTGTAAAGCACTGTAATTCATATGTATTCCACGTATTTATAGTTGCACGCACCACATTGACTGCTGCATCAGAACGCTCTGGTCTGCGTAGGGAGGAGGTTGGGGTGGGTCTTAAAACACAGCGCTTTCAACACGGGGAGAGGAGTTTCTGCCCGGGAAAAACACAAGACTTACACTCAGGAAATGTGTGTTTGTGATCCGGGAGTGTTTTAATCCAAACCACAATCTTTCTTTCTTAACTACTTGTTTTGGAGCCTTAGCTTAAAGGTGCAGTAGGTAAACCTTATAAAACTCCCTTTCTGTCATATCTGCTGAAACTGACCCTATGTTCCAGTAGAACTACATGAAGCAGGTCATTAAAAATAAATCCAGCTCCTCTGGCTCCACCTACAGCCTGGAGTGAGATTTGCCAAAATCCCCCGCTCCCTGTTCAGATGCACCAATCAGGGCCAGGGGGGGTGTCTAACTGCGTGTCAATCACTGCTGCTTTAGCAGAAAGGGGGGAGGGACTGAGAAGTTGTCGATGTTCAAATTTTTGGCTAACTCCTGGATCTTCACAGTCCTACCTACAGCACCTTTAACTGTCGTCGTCACAGGACGCTCAATTTTTGCCGGCTAAACTCAACTGTAGCGGCCGCTGAAACAACGGCAACCTCACAGTGCTCTGTACCCGGAAGATATTTGGGAAGATATGATATGAATTGGTGTGCATACATTTTCATACGATACAAAAACCTTTATACTTGCATGTGTTCAGAGATATAGTTTTCCACTTTCATCTCCATCAGGTGTGCTGTGTGTGTGTGTGTGTGTGTGTGTGTGTGTGTGTGTGTGTGTGTGTGTGTGTGTGTGTGTGTGTGTGTGTGTTTGTGTGTGTGTGCCGTTGCCTGGGTGCCCTGGCGTCTTTAGGCTGATTACTACAGTGCCTGAAGGGAGTGCACCATTGTTTATGTTATTTATGAGCTTGATATAATTGGGCTGAGAGCAGCGAGGCTCATTCAGAGGCGTGCTCCTGTTGGCTTAAGCACAGTACTCTGTCAGTACTGGAGGCTGTAATTAATGGAATTTATTTCACTATGTTGCAGGCACATTAGATGCCTGATGTTACAGTTCACAAGGACCAGCTGACTGTCACACATCTGTCACAACCCAAACTCTTTCCTTTGCAGCTTATTTTATTTAGATATTGTGAAGTAAATCATTTGCTCATTTCACTGGCATGATGGTTGCATGTGTGGATGTCTCTATCAAAGAAAGGGTCATGCACTAGGCCTTTCCTTGGCTACATGCATGCCTTGAATCAATACCAGCGAATGAATAATCTCAGTTAATTTAGACACTTTCTCTCATTCTACATTCTTGCCGTGTCCTGTAACACAGGGGAAATTATTATTATAAAGCTTCTGAAGTCAGAAGCCTGACAGCAATGTCTAAAGCAACCAACGTAACTCAACACGTTTTTCTCTAGGAGTGACAGTGATTTCTTTAGGGATGACATGAGAGGGGAAATACTTTGTTCAATAGCCGTGGTTCCATTCACATATTTTAAGTGCATTTCGAAGTATCGCATTAAAAAAAGAAATGGCAAAATCTGCGAAAAAATGTTTGGGTAACACTATAATAGTGGGACATGAATTATCATGAATTCATGCATGACTTCATGGATGAAAAATAATTCATTCATTTATGTAGTACTTCATAGTAATGTACAAGGATTAATAGTATATCATGCATGACTTAATGCAGGAACAATATGTTAATTAATGCATTAATTAAGGTATTTCAATCATCACGATTTCTGAATATTAATGATGTTCATGTAGTACTTAGTAGTTAAAGTGACAGGCTAAAGAAACTGAATTGTAGTGTTGTAATCATGATTAACTAATGTCTGAGAACAATGCTCACCCAGGTAGGATATTTATGAATTTTACTTTTTACTAACTTCTAATACATTTGTTTGTGTCCACCTAGTCTCTCCTTGCCAGTTCTATCTCCACAGCGTTGTGGAGTAACGTCTGGCTACTGCACAGATGCATTCTGGGATAGGAGAAAAACTCTCTGTGTTGTTTGCATTTCTTTAAACCAATCACAATGGTCTTGGGTGGTGCTAAGACTCCAGACTCAGCGACGGTGGCTCTGCTAAATAGTCTCAGGAGGAACTTGTTCTGGTGGAACATTTGCACCCTGCAAAAGAAAACTCCACATACAATATTAAATGAAGTTAACTGTTGACACAATACAGTAACGTGAGCTATTTAAATCAGCTGATACATGGTTAAACCTCATTATCTCTTACCAGTGTATCTCCGTGTGTACTTCGTCCACAGCAATCCCACCAATCAGTCCCAAAACCTCCCAGTTAGAGAGGAAACGACCTCAACATATTCTTTGTAAATCTTTACAATCATGCTCTGAAAGAACCAAGCAGGCCTGTCTTGTTCCACCATCTGCATTTTCTTCAAAACAATCAAAACATTTTCAGCATGTAGCTTGCTAGCTCGAAGGTTGTTGTTGTTTCCCGAAGCGAAGGGATTTTGAGAACGGCAACACACAGAGAGGAAGGAGAGGGCGATCCGGCGCTTGAGCCACATGTGGGATGTCAAACAATTATCCTGGAAATGTACTTGCGTTGATCTAGACTAGTGTCCACCTGATGAATGCAAGTCCAATATTTACTAAAGTTTTAGCTCAGTTTTTGGTTTTCACAAACTCCTAATAGACATACAGTCATGTGAACAAATTAGGACACCCATGCTAAAGTTGACTAAACCCCCCGCCCCCCCTCCCCCCACATCATCACATCCCCTTTACCATACCTAGAGATTGGCATGGGGTACTTTCCATAAAATCATCTCTCAATGCAAATCAAACCAGCTATTAGGCTAACTGATATACAACCATGCCAGTCTCTAGGTATGGTGAAGGGTATGTGATGATGTGGGGGGGCTATTTTAATTCCAAAGGCCAAGGGAACTTTATCAGGATCATAGTATCCTGGATCCATGAAATAACTGGCCTTTCAAAATAAAGATCTACCTGCCTCTATGGGAATTTAACATAGGGGTGTACTTACTTATGCCCCCTGTATTTTGAGGAAGAACATTTATTTATTACGATACATTATTCATTCACAAAGAAAATTGGTGTCCTTAAAGGTTGGAGTTTTCCTAATTTTTTTAATTAAGGCATTAAGATCAATTTGCAAAAGATGATTTTTGTATTCCTCTTTTTAGTCAACTTTAGCATGGGTGTCCTAATTTGTTCACATGACTGTATCTGTCTCTTTAGCTGCTAAATTCTCCACCGTGTTCACCAGCTACTCTCAGACTGTCTGTCTGCCTTTTGGTGCTTGGCAGGTAGCTGAAAAGCTGCCCGCTGTGGCGAAAACCACGCTAGGAGAGCAGTGAGAGTGAACCTAAACACTAAGGTTTCAAGCCGGAAACTCAAGTAATGAGCTGAAAGCTGCGACAAAGCTCTGTAGAGCTGCGGGGAACTGCTGAGTCGGGTGATAAGTCTCTGTGTGTTTGTCATTACGAGCAACACCTTTCACATAAAAGTAGTCATGTGATTCATTGTTATGTAATATAAAATGATTGATTAGAGCTGCTTTTATAAAAAGCAGTGTCCACTTTTGTGAGCTGTGAGCAGTTCTCCATCTCACATTGTTTTAATCCTGAGTCCCGAAGACATCAGACTATCCAGCATTTCACAAGTAAACACAATGTTGTGACTTTGTTAATCATTCCGTGAGCCCTCAGATTTATCACTTGACTCTTGGGTGGGTTCCCACCCCTAGGTTGGGAACCCCTGGCTTAGCTCATTCACAGGTATTGAATTCCAGTGGCCTTATCAGTAATCATTGTTTGCAATCTACAAGATGCCATGTTCAACACTGTGGTTTGAGTTTTTTAACCCAGCCTCGTTTTGGATATCAAAATGTAGGCCAGCTATGGAGACACAGCCAGTCGTATCCTAATGAGTTGTTGGCAGGCCGAGGCCTGCTTCGCCTGTCCAGAAAGAAAACACTGGCAGATAATTGGCCAATTTCTTAGCTGGGATGTTTTCTCTGGCTCGAGAGCTGACCATCACAATATCGTGAGTCATTTCTGATGAAAAAAAAAGACAGAAACTGATGATGCGCCACAAATCTAATGATGCCTGCCATTAGCAGTGGGAGCTTTGACTGGCTGTTTGCTTTCATCACGAGTCACCCTGGAGTTAGTCATGTGAGAGGCTGTTGATGTGTCTCAAAACTATTAAACACATACACAATATTAGCAGTGAGGATATGGATATGAACAGCTCAGAATCTTTGATATGCTATGACAGAAAAGGAAGTTTGTTGACGATGCAGGATCAAGACGAGGGTTCACTTGACATTACTGCTGTGTGAAGAAATGATTGGAAAATTGCAACAACAACAAAAAGAAAGAGAAGGAAAGTCTTGTGTTGTAGTACTCGAGATCGGTCTTGGTCTCGAGACTGGCCTCAAGACTACTTTTTTAACTTTTTGACCGCATTTCTAGTCTTGTCTTGTCTTTAGTCTGGTCTCGGCTCTTACGAGGACCCTGGATTTTATTTTTAAGACCGATCAAGACCAGAACTGCAATTTGATTATTTTATCAAGGCATTTCTCCCAATACACTCATGGCAATGAAAGAGTTGAATGAAGAAGAACCTTCATTTGTTTTCTGTGGATGTTTTTTTTTATGGGAATGTGAATCTTTCAGATCAATGACCAATGAGATTGGGGAGTGCCTATGGTTAGCATTTTCCTCATTATTTCGTGGCATGCAGTGTGGGACTCACACTGGTCTGGTCTTGATGATGACTTGGTCTTGATTTAGGTGGACTGCAACACTGCCTTTGTGTGTGTAAAAGAATATCTCTGATAGTGGTTTCATGGTTACTTGCAGCTGTGAGCGTGGGTTTTGTTTGTCTGACGGTGAATGCTTTTCCTCACATGAACTCCAGACAGTGTTCAGAGAATCAGGTGTGGACATTGTCCCAAGTTTCTCTTTCACACATGTAGTAGTACAATGTAAATGTTTGGAATGTTTCACGCTGTTCTTCAATGCTACTGGTGTGAATGGGCAGCCTTAGGGCGGGTATGAAATGGAAAGCAGTGAAGTACACAGCTGGTGCTGTGTACTTCACTGTCTAAGTGGACTTGAGGCTTCAGCATGAACGACGACACAAGGTCAAAGAGATCAGACAGCTGAATGTCAGAGTCCTTCATTCTGCAAATCCCAGGGCACCCATTTGCTTCACACTTTTTAGATAACATTCAACCACTTTCTCCCCCCCTTGTCTAGTCAGCAGACCTGTAAAACAAGTGACCTTAATATCACATTTCACAGTGCACATGAGTGTAGTCACTGGATGTAAGCAGGGGCGTAGCACAACATTCTGGGCCCTGTAGAAAGGCATTTTCTATGGCCCCCTTTCCCGCATCCACAGCTATTCATTCTAGCATCTTTCTGGGTCTGTAACCTTGTGTATGAAAGACGTTTTAAAGAAAATGTTCTGGAAACAGGATACAGAAGACAAAAACAGCCGGCTTCATGGAGATTTGTATAGCAAAAGAGTACTCAGTGGAATACTTTCTGATCAATCCACGTTTCAACCCAAACCAGGTCAGCATTTTAAACTCCCACTGCTCCGTTCCTTTTCAATGCTAGAGTGAAATAAACAGCTCTCAGGATGCATCTCTTCTCAGCGGAGACTATCCAGTGAAGCTAACAGACATTGAAGGTTCATTTGCACTTTTTTGCGCCCACACAACATGGCCTCAGTGCAACTATAATGCTCTCTCATGACTTGTTCAGTTGGCCCTGCCTGCCATTTATATTCCATCCTGCCACAGTGGGATGTGGAAACGTTAAGAATGGGGATTGCACTTGATGCACGCTAGCATTTAAAACCTCTTCTTACTTCGGCTTCATGCTTGTCCATGTTTAACTCTTCCACTTTAGCCTTTTTATGCATCCATTTGTCTACAGATGTAAATGCTGTTGTTGACACTGACCTTACTCGCCGGCAGGGCACTGAGGCTGTCTTTTCCTTCCATTAGTGCCTAACAAACAGTACTTACGTGCAGAGGTGCAAAGCAACAGATTACATTTACTCACGTTACTGTAATTGAGTAGTTTTTTTTGTTTTAATAATCTGTAGTTTTTACTTTTACTTTAATATGTTTTGTTTCAAGTATTGTACTTTGCTACATTTTAAAATCACATTCGTTAAAATAAGTAAATCAAAAAAGGTCCCCAGTTTTTTTGTTGAAAGCGGCATTGTGCCCTCATCAACTCGCAAAAGATAAATAAGTATAACAAGTATAAATAAGATATTAAATAAATATAAAAAGTATATCTCCCCCCGCTGTTAAATATAACTATGTAACTTTTACTGTGAGTACATTTTAAATGAGCGACTTTTTACTTTTACTTGAGTAGATTTTTATACCCGTAATTTTACTTGAACTTAAGTAAAAGTTCATCAAAGTAATAGTACTTTTACTTAAGTAGAATATTGTTGTACTCTTGTACTCCACTTCTGCTTACATGTCTTGTTTACATTCTGGTTTTATTCTCTTTTAAGTCTCTTAATGGATACAAAGCACTTTAAGTGGACACAATTCAAGAAGTAATGCAAACTGTTGATTGAAGCTTACAGTATGTATCATTTTATTGGTGAAGATGAAATATGTGGAGCTCCTGATAAGTCCTGATGAACTTACATTATTTTCTGTCTTGAGCTCATCTTGTTAATCACTGTCATGAAAACATCCTGATTATGAAGCAGTTTGAGGGTATGCATCAGAATGAGGAAAGATTTAATTAGAAGGTCCTAAGCATTTTTTTTTTTTATCTCTGTGTATATCCATCCTTATCTGCATTCATTTTGTTTTCTAAATGATATGCGCAGTAGTTTCCACTCCCTTGGAAGTCCGATTTATGGGATCCACCATACAGATTTTCTAACTCAGCATGCGTTCTGCCTCATAAATGTTAACCAGACTCAATAAGGAACTAAATGTACCGACGGTGCATGCCCTTTATATAGCAAGCCCTCCTTACACCCATTGGTTTAGAGCACAGAAAATGTTTTTACATTAAATGGTGACCAAATTATGTTTCGAACTATAAAATGGAATTTAAGCTTTAAAAATATGCATGTGGATTATTGTAGCAAAATGTCTGTCAGCTGCTTTGATGAACCCTGTCTGCCCTCTGGAACACAGACTGAATGTGTATACACTGTCATGACCATAGCCACGGGACTCAGGAAGAGGTAATGGAGTGTAATTAATGTGCGACAACAGTTGCCTGAACAGCTGTGAGGTTGATTCATATCAGCATTTATTGAGGATGCTATTCTCAGCTATTTCCAGTGCTGTGCACAACAAATCGTTCACCTCTACAAACTACTTCCTGACAGACTCAAGCCTTTGCTCTTTGGCCTGTCCATCTGCTCTAAAACTCAAGTCAAACAGGTGTTCGTGCTCTGACAACCTATTGCAATTGTTTAACAACTGCAAATAGGTCATTACCTGCATTAGCGCTTTGTAGGCTCATGTCTTGACATGAGTTGTTGAGTCAGAGCTACAGGCATACCAGTCAAAGGCAGTTGTTCATGACAAGTGTTTTGGCCTTGCTAGCATCAGGGATATAGAAGTCTATATCCACGACGTTTCACTTCCGGGATTGCTCCGATGCCGCCGGAAATTCCAGCGGATGTCCCTCTTTTTGCTGGATGTCCGTTACCTTCTGCTTTCTTTGTGTTGGCATTTTAAATTCCGCTGGATTTGTGAGGACTATGGTTGACTGCTCCTCAGATCTCTGCAGGGTAAATCCAGACAGCTAGCTAGACTATCTGTTAGCTTGTGTTGATGTGAGGTGCTTCATAAGATTGGAGTTGCTTGAAGCAGACGTGGATAAAGTCTTTTTTCCTGGGCATAGCATGTTACATAAACATTCTTTCCTTTTATTTCAATGAGCATCCGCTCCAGGGCATCTGCCCACCCAGCCAATCATCATCGCATTTGCAACGGTGTCATCACCCCCCCTGCTCTCTCCAGGCAGCTGATGTGTAGCCAAAGCCTGACACCTCGCGCTTCATTCAACCAAATTGTAGTAACGCGGCACTTTACATTCTCAGTAACGATAACGGCGTTGCAACGATGGGAAAAGTAATTAATTAGATTACTCCGTTACCGAAAAAAATGACGCCGTTAGTAACGCCGTTATACTTAAACGCCGTTACTCCCAGCACTGATCCTAATGACTTTGGTGATCACTGACTTTTCCTGTAGTGCCAACACGAGGTTCACAATTGTGGTTTGAGTGAAATGTCAACGTCAATGCAATGTCAATGTCTAAACAATTAGGCTACTAAATGGATTGTCATGACATTTAGTACACACATGCATGACCTCATCAGAATGAATCAGTAATAACTTTGATGATCCTCTGACTTTTCATCTAGCCATCATCATGTCATGATGTTGATGATGATGATGCAGAGAAATCATTTCTCTGCATATGAATTGAGATCAATTTTAAAAAAGCTGATGAAAAGCTAAATCGTTGTCAGACGATAACTGATGGGTTCCGAGATTGCGTTTTTCGGACAATGGGTTGGCCACTTTATATCTTCGCACGGAATGTCTACCTGCATACAACAAAAGGCTGCTCAAACATGATTGGTCGATTGGACTACAAATGGACTACAAACGGAAACCAGAACGCTTCCAAAATCTTGTCCCTTTGTGTACAGATTCTGCATTCACATGCAGATATCTCTTTATTGAGATTAACTTTTGTTAACTCCAGCTTTGTACAAATACTTGTACAAATACATTTGTCAAAATCATTTGTCAATATGGTATTTGTAATATACAAATAGGTAGGAATAGGAAGATAACATCTGTCAAAATGTTAGAAGGTTGAGTTTTTCCAGTTTTGTCTATTGATGGGACAGATACATAAGTCGCTACTGCATGCTTAGTCCAAGCATAGTTTTGAAAACAGCCAAAGGGAGCCGTGACGGACAGATGGTATAAAGAAAATGTCAGAGTGATCCCTTCTCTGTCCTTCACATTGTCCCGTTTGGATTACAGAAGCGTTAGGGTTTCTGTTTTCCATCAACAACATTGGAAAACAATACAAAATATGTGACACCTCCCCGAGGGACGATGTCAGACGACGGCGCCGGCAACTCTCATTGTTACACTTAATGCGTTAAACCTCGCCCCCCCCCCCCACACTCCCAAATATAACCATTATTCACCCTCCTGGTTCAACCTTGCGTGCGATCCTGTGATAGCTCTCATTCACCCAAACTTCAACCCAGCTGACTCCCTCACAGTGATGGGCGGGAGGGGGTGGGGGGGGGGGCATTGTCTTGTGATCAGCCAGAGAGCCTTGGCTAGGTCTGCCTCGGGAGTCCCCGTCACCAGCGCATTGCACGCTGCACGTTCTCCCTGGGGTCATGCCATGTCCCCCGGTCAGGCTGGAGATGTCATAAATAAAGAGAGACAGTGGAGAGAGAAAGAGAACAATGAATCCCCCCCTTTCCCCTGCTTCCAGCTCTGTCTCTCTTCCCCGTTGTAAATCAGAGGGCAGGAGTGGGGAGAAACCTGAGCCGAGAGCAAGGGAGAAAGGCAAGGAGACATTAAAGTGGAAACCTGGCTCTCTGGGAGCCAGGCCATTCCTGTCATCATTAGGGGAGCGTGGGAGACAAAGACAGGAAGAGATGATGATGAGACATGGGATGGAGAGAGAGGGGGTGTGCTAGAATACACACTCTTAGATGGACATATATAATGAAAGGAGCAAACACAAATACATGTGTAGTCCCTCTCGTGCTTTCTGCGCCACTCAGGCAGGTCATAAATCCAGGTTGGCTAGGTTTAGCTCAGACAGCACTGCTGCTGGGAGACAAAGGTAATCCAGCAATAATTTTTGGCGAACAAGGGATTTTGATTTCTACCCTGCCAGGAGGTAGAAAGCCCAAATCATCTGCCAAGGGCTTTTTTTCAGAGCAGCGCTGCCTAGCCTACAGACAAGCAATGTCCTTGCATTGACTGGGATAAAGCCATCTCTGACAATGGTTGGGGAAAACAGGATTGCTGATGGAGAGACGAGGCTGAAGTGAAGCAGTGATGAAAGGGATAAGAGAGTATGTGTGTGTGTGTGTGTGTGTGTGTGTGTGTGTGTGTGTGTGTGTGTGTGTGTGTGTGTGTGTGTGTGTGTGTGTGTGTGTGTGTGTGTGAGAGATGGCTGAATGGCTGTACCTTTGTGTCTTTGTGCCTTTGTGATGCTCACAGTACTCCCATTTTCATACCATCCACATCACAATAACAAATCACATAAAAAGATGTCTTCTTAGGAGTAAAACATCCCAAATATTCAATGATCCTGACCTTATTCATTATGATTTTAGATTAAAAGGGGAGACAGGGGAGGCTATTTTGCTTTCATAACATCTTCTTAGACTAAAAAACATCCCAAATTCATATTTAGGTGTCTATTTGATCTATTTGCGTCTGTCAATTTCTCCTAAATTCACCAACAAGTTATTAGATGATGCCTAATTTGCATATTTAAACATTAGAATTTCAGAAAACTTGTAATACAAAAAGTAATTGTCCCAATGTAAGTAATCATTTCACAGTCTGTATCTTTAAAGACCATTTTCTCAAAAGAAGTGGAGTGGAGAAGGAGTGGAGAAGTGGAGTCAGAAATCTTTATATGCATTTACATACACCAAACTTTCCCCTTTCATTCCCATCTACATTCTGAAGCTTTTTACAGAGGGCTTTGTTCAGATATCATTCATAGCCTGATCTATGTAACATTGTATACCTCCAAACGTGGCGAAACTTGGATTATTTTTTTTTTATGGCTGTTTAAAGTATTTTTTGATTTATGGAAGGATAAGAAGTCATATGTACAAACTGTAAAATGAAAAACCTTTGTCTCTAATATGTCAACAAAATGAAACAAGAACTGTGAACCTGGATTTATCCAGTGTTCAGATTTCACTTCTGGAAATGTATGCAAATTAGTGCATATTTAGCAAGATAATGCCTCATTTGCATATTTAAACACAACATTTCTGAAGACTTGTAATACAGGAAAATATTGTGATGTCTGCTAGTTAAAATGTAGACCCTGTTCACATGAAGATTGAAACAAATACGGAATCAATAAGCAGGGAAAGTTTCAGATCAACCTCCCCTGCTGCAGACCCAAATTGTTCCCGGTTGATACGTGTTGTCTTGATTCTCTGCTGTTTACCAAGGCTGTAGGTAGTGTAGGCAGTGATCACTATCCCTCCGGCCCCAGGTATCTCTCTCTCTGTCTCTCTCTCTCTCTCTCTCAGAGGTAACTAAGCCTTGTGGAATGTGTCACGCCCCTCTCCCCGACCTCTGCGAGTGTTTGGACTTGGCTCTCACCCTTCATCTCACATTTTCCCCTTGAGGTATAGTGAGGCTTAACCCTGACAGTCTACGGAGAGGGTCGAGGAGGAAAGCCAGTGCCACTTTTCACTGGACTGTGTAAATTCTCTCAGCAAACAGGAGAGTGATGGAGTGTATGAAGGAGAGCGCCGAGAGGCATGGAACCGAACTCCGTGTAAAACGATAAAGTTCCTTCAGGGACCTTTAGGGCTTATTCACACTGGAGCTGTCGAGCAGCTTCTACAGGACTGGTCAGGAATCACAGTGGGAAGTTTTCAACACATTTTATGGATTTGTTGCGTGAAAGTGCACAAAGCTCAAGGTTTCACCGGTTTGATTTCAGCTAATTAGGTAATAGAACTGTCGGTCTTCATTACAGTGTGGCTTCCTACTGTTTGGTTGTACTTCATACAGTGGGAAGAGAACATAATGCAATTAGCAGAGACAGAAACAAATCGAAGCACAACAAACTATCCAATTTACCCGTAATGGATTGCTCACATTTTTCAGTGCACGTTTCTATGCCAGACCATGAGAAACATATTGTTTTTTTTGTACGCTGAAGGTACAGATCTCCTCTACTATAAATCAGGATTATGTGAACGATCAGGCTCAAAATGGGCTCAAACAACAGCTCCAATGTCTTCACAAAATAACCAAATTAAAACATATTTTATCCAAGCATCACGTTACTATATGAGAATGATTTCCCTGCTTCTTGAGGTGAAACTTTCATGTTACAAATAGGTGACAAACATAGCCAACCAGGCCCGAAAAAACAACATACTGAGTGTTCTCCTTTCAGTTGCCAGTGTATATTCGATCTGTCAATGGTTTTATTCACTTCTTTTTTTAAACCACAGCATTTCTTAGAGCTGCGTTTACCGTGTCAGATCCTTCCTTTTTTTTTACAGACTGCTGAGCTCCTGAAAAACTCCTGATCTGTACAGTGTGTTAGAAATGCACAATAATAAGGACACGGGTGTCGAGGTGGTTTAGTCCTGTAAGTACCTCGAAGTGCACCTGGCCGACAGGCTGGAGGGGGCTGGGAACACAGGGGCCCTCTACCAGAAGGGCCAGACAGACACATACAGTTTGTGTCAGAAATGTCGACAAATGGTGAAAAAAGCAACAAACACATTTGTTTGGGGGGGGGGGGGGTAGTTAGAAAGGACACCTGTTATTGATGCAAAGATGAGTTGAGCTGGACTCCCAGATGGAGGAGGTGACAGAGAAGATTTCAGAAAAAGACTTATCTATAGTCTATAGATCTATCTCGGGAGTCTTCTATGATTTTTAAACCAAGGACCCCTTAACTGAGAGAGACTGAACAGGGACCCTCTACTACATATATTGTATTAAATAAAGTTGCATATTAATCTGGGCCTAAAATAACATCTAGGGTAGCCTAAAACCTTTCTACATACATTTTTAGTGTATAGAAAACTAAGCTATTACAATATTAATTGTTGGCATAATTTTATAAATCATGTTTGAATGTTAAACATACATGAGGAACAGTGAATCCTCAGTATTACCTGTATCTGTGGATGGCCTTAGTGACTACCTTACCTATAGGCCAGTAAGCCTATCATCAATGTTTTTTGTTTTGCAAATGGGCCGACTTATATTTGCTAATAATATGTTGTATTCATGTTAATATAATTTGGTTTTTAAAAATAATAATTTGGTGGCCCCCCCTGCAGTAACCCAGAGGACCGTCTAGGGGTCCCGGACCCCCTGTTGAAGATGTCTGATCTATCCATGTTAAATTAGAATCAGACCACAGAGATGTACTTCTTGAACATTTTTTATACTTATGTTTAAAGATAAAGCCAGAGAGAATACAGCCATGGGGCTTCCAAAAAATTTGAATAAGACAATCAGGGCCAATCAGGGCATTATTTTCTACATAAATGGAAATATAAAAGCTGATTTAATTGAGAGCAACAGCCTTACATACAACCTTTGATAACGGCACGAGCACATAACAATGTCCTGAAAACAAAAGGCAAAATATATTCCCACGAAATTCTAACAAACGATCAAAGGTTTTGTCTAAAATCACATCTAACATTAAAAGCAATAAATGACAGCAGTAAAAGTCTTTGGCTTTCAGAAATGAAAAGTAAAGACCAGATATGCTTTTTTAAATTCCACTCCTCTTTATTCCTCTAAGGTGTGGCTGATTCTATGTAAAGGTCGATGCTTTCAACAAATGACTTCCAAATGGTATGCTCAGTCCCACTATTCACTGCCATCTGCCATTAAAATGAGAACATCTCTGCTGTGAGTGTTATTTTGCTTTATTAGATCCATTTTCAACTCTACAAATGAGCTGGCTGTGTACATGCATAGTGTAATTACTTTCCCTTTCCAATTTGCCAGACACAACAGCTCTGTCCTGGAAATATAATGGGCTATTTTGCATCAAACACAGCTAAAGTAATAACAGAATATTAGCTTATCTCGCAGCAGGAGTCCGATGAGATGGGGTCAAATTCAATGCAGGAGACAAAAGCTTCTGGCATTTTGTCTTCACCTCAATGTGGAAAACATGGCATGGTCTGATCCGTATATGTCTGTGTGATAATTGCTCCCTGGAAGTGGATATGATGAAACCGTGGTATGAAATGGAGAATTACATCGGGATGCAATCGCCCCCTTAGATTTCCGTCTCACAGATGCTATCTTCATTTTTTGTATTCCATGTGGCTTTCCCATCTCATCCTGAGAAAGCCTGCTGCACATCCTTTGATAGGAAAACAGGTTTTGCATGGCAATCTTTCAAAAACAGCAGAAAAAAAGGCTTTAGGTCAGGGATCTTCAACAGGGGGTCCTGGACCCCTAGGGGGGTCCTCAGAATCAATGCAGGGGGGCCACCAAATTTTTGTTTTTTTTAAAGTCTTTTAAAAAATGTAAAAGTCTTAACATGACACCATATTATTAGCAAATATAAATCCCCACTGCCTACTGGCCTATAGGTAAGGTAGTCACTAAGGCCATCCACAGATACAGTTCATCCTAAGGGTTCACTGTTCCTCATGTATGTTTAACATTAAAGATTTATAAAAGCATGCCAACAATTAGTAGAAGTATGCAACTTCATTTTATACAATATACGTATGTAGTAAGGGGTCCCTGCTCCAGCTTTCGTTCAGTTAAAGGGTCCTTGGCTTAAAAAACGTTGAAGATCCCTGCTTTAGGTGACTAAACTTGCAGCATGCAGCATATACAATGACATAATGACAATGCCTTTGACATATGCATGTTAACTGATCAATGCCTTTTCTTTCCCTCCTGCCAGTGGCATTCCATTTTTTCTTACTGAAAATAAGGCATCTCAGGCAGGGTAACTAACTGTTAGGCTTGAATGACTCCTGTCACACGACATAATAGCTTGTGTGAAAGGCCAGGGCTGCCAGTTAATGCCAGGTGAGAGCAGGAATGAAGCAGAGACAATTTTGTTCTGGCTCTCCGGCAGCTTTGTCGGTGTGCGTGCTTGTGTGCATGCGTGCGTGCGTGCATGTGCGTGCGTGCATGTGCATGCGTATGTGTTAGAGGGAGAGGGCCCGGTAATTGCTGCCACCACCCCTCCTCCCAGAGCAGACTGGGAGAATTGGAAGAGTCATTTCATCTCTGAGGAAAGGAGCGGATGGGAGCTCTGTGGGGTGGGGAAGCAGAGGAGGTTAAATTACAGAGCAGCACGGTGTAGCAGCCGCTTGTGTTCTCTGACCCTCTGTCCTGACACCACTCGGAGCCTGAGAAGAAGGGCTGTTTTGAAGAAGATGCACATCTTCTGCCAAAGACCACATGGGGTGGACTTAAAGTCATGCAATCCCATACAACAGCCATGCAAGAACTATTACCTTTGTGAATATGATGTTGTCCAGTGATGAGATGGAGACAATTTTGTCCAACAATGACCAACAGTTTAAAGCAAGGGAACTGCCAACTGTAGCTTTACAGTAAAAATGACCAAAGAGTCACAGTCTCAGCAAAAGCTCAACTACATGTTTTACAAAAGTGTAATGTGTTGCAGGGCTGTTATGTATTATAGAGTATTACTATCAATGCACAAACCTTCACGGCTCTCTTCTGTTTGGTTTCAAGTTTGTGATGGTGACATTCAAACTGAGGTTGTAAATTACACAATCAATGGCCACTGAATTAAAACATGTAAAACAATTTTGGGAGATAGGTTGTTGCAAGTGTAGCAAACAATGCTGTTGTTTCTGTAATGAGGACAAAATAAAGGAGATGAGATACATCATTTAGAAAATGGAAGAGTGCCTTTTGCTTCATTAGGTCCAATAAAGATCTCATAAAGCAAAGGAGGGTGTTGACAGACTTTTAGGGCGGGGGTCTTCAACGTTTTATAAGCCAAGGACCCCTTAACTGAGAGAGACGGATCAGGGACCCTCTACTACATATATTGTATTAAATGAAGTTGCATATTAAACTGGGTCTACAATAACGTGTAGGGCGGCCTAAAGCCTTTATACTTAGCTTTTTGTGCATAGAATACTAAGCTATTAAAATAATAATTGTTGCCATGATTTTATAAATCATATTTTAATGTTAAACATGCATGTGGCACAGTTAACCCTTAGGATGAACTGTATATGTGGATGGCTACTTCAGTGACTACCTTACCTATAGGCCAGTAAGTCTATCTTACACACTTTCACAAATGGTCGGACTTTTATTTGCTAATAACATGTCTGATTCATGTTAAAAAATGAACAATAATTTGGTGGCCCCCCCTTGCAGTAACTGAGGAACCCCCTGTTTTAGAGGAAGGAGTTCTCTCCTGATGGGAGCTGGTTGGTCTGTGAGGCAGCGTGTCAACCCTCAGAGCACTGCTGGTCAGGAAAGGAGAAGCACATTAGATGTAAAGTGCATGCCATCTGTGTTACGAGACATAAACCCGAGTGAACACGGGTGACACAATTGCCGTAATGTATTCCAAGGTGCACTCCTGCTCCTCTGGCTCGGTATCAACGACAACCCATTCAGGATTCCTTCATGTCCTCATTATCTTGTCAACTGAAAAGATAAGCCAAGTCATAAAATGCTGAATTGGGGTTAGACATTTCGAAAGAACCATTTTCATCACCTCATTCAGTCCCCCTTTGGATTTCCGCTGTTGGCAACTCTCTCAACAGCTGTCTTCAGAGAGAGATGCCAAGATGTAATTCCCACTCATTACAACATACGAGTATATGAAACCAGTTGAATGGACGAACACCGTGCTTGAGCTATGTTACTGGTTACACGGCGTTCGTCCTTTGACTGGTCGTGACTGTTTTCCCAATCTTTCAGTCTTTATAATCTATCTTTTTAATAAACTGTCTGTACACTTACAAAGTTCTCAATGCTTGGGTTTACATGTAGGGACCCTCATTATGGAAGTGTGGTGCAAGAACGGTCGACTTGGTAACCATGTGTTATTAACCCCTAGGTTCATTTTGCACCGGATTTGTCCTTTAATGTCGCCTTTGACACTCTAATATCTGCCCTTCTCATCCTGATGTGTGGTGGCAAACAGACGGGGAGGCCCCAGCCCTCTCTGACTTCATACTCTCACATCAATTCTTAGATTAGCAGAGAAGAGAGAGAGAGGGGGGGACTCCAGACTCCAGAACCCCAAAATGAACAGGGGGCCCCTCATTAAGGATAAACAGTAAAGACAGAGAGGTGGCTTCTTCTATAATGAGGCCAGAGAGGAGAGAGTGAAGGAAAGAGGGAGAAATGAGATGATGTGCTGTATGTGAAAGAGAACTCCAGCCATTGGATTGCTCATCGTTTCTTTGCACTCATACCACTGGACTGAATCCAAGCTGAGAGAAGCTAGCAAGAGGAACAGGAAATGAGTTGCACCCTAAATAGCCCAGCTTTACCTTCTAATTTTAATTTTATTCCTCTTTATTTTCCTCTCTCCGTCCCTCAGGGAGGTTGGGTAACAGCACAATCTCATTGAATGGCAGATCAATAAAGAGATATATTGACATCTCGGAGCGCCACGTTCTTAATCAATTAATCTATAATAGAGGAAACCTCTTAAAGGGCCGACTATGATGCAGACATAAAAGGGGCCTCATTAATGACGGGTGGGGGTGTGGGGGGGATAGGTTAAAATGCCTGGCGATGGATACAGGTGATACGCATTTAATGGCATTTCTAGGGAACAGTCCTTATGTTTTTCAAGAACGGGTCAACCTACCAAAATTACAAGCAATAGTCCCGATGAGTTATTATCCATGCTCTGCTGCATTATCAGATATAAGGACTCGTGCATTACTCTGCATGGGACTCTCGAAGTGTACAGGGTGCTCACTGCACAGCATGCTGTTGATGCTATCTTACTGTAATACACTGTTATTTTCCGCCTCAAGCTTTTTGGCCATAGGGTTGAAGTGGCTCTAACAAACGTTCCACCATGGTCAGCCATGCGGGGATTGTAACAGCACCATAAAGATGTATATCACTGTTGAACAAGCGGTGTCGGGGGTGTAAATCAGAGCTCAAGGTTGGTGAAAGTAGAAAGCAATATTTGGAGCGTTTGCACATTTGTACTGTATAGTCCACATTTAACAAATGGGATTCACTTTAAGCTAATCTTTGACGTCAACAGCAGTGGGCACACATATCAGTGCCCCCTCCCCCCCTCTCCCCAACTTAATCAGCTCTAATTGTAAGCATGTAAAATGACCTCTTGAATACACCCAACAATATCTGAGCTGCCATCGCTGTTGTTCTTACATATTAAGAGTGATTAAACCCAGGAAGGAAGTGTTTCTGGTAAAGGATGTTGGCCATTTTGTTGCAGACAGAAGAGTTAATAATTTATCATGGTGTTCTAAGGACAAAAGAAGCTTGTTCGCCTTCCTCCAGTGGACAAGACGACTGTTGTATTTTGAGATTTGAGGCTATTTTATGGCGAGGTTTGGCCCATGAAGTATACACATTCCCTCTGTACACCATGGACTTTACATTATGGATTTGCTGATTTGTGTCCAGGGTTCTTTAGCTCTATCATTTGCCACCCAACATTGCTCATTTCAGCCAATTCTACATTCTATAAAGACCATATTGTAAACGCTTTTGCTATTCATCATGTTTAAGAATGTAATGTTTATGTGCCTAGGGTTTCTACCTCAGGCACTACCTTGAGGCACAGTTTATGAAATTTGTTAACAAAAATGTGTTCAAAACACATACAAATGGAGCCTTTAGTACTTGTGCTGGATGGCCAAAACACATCCTAGAATATTTGTTTTAATCCCTGGGCAGCAAATTATTGAAATAAATTCCACAGCAAATATTGCTGAGGCACAGGTTTGACGTGCGCATGTTGCTCAAAGGAAAAGAATCAAGCAAATAGAAATGAACTATTTTTTTCAGAGCTACTTGAAGCACCTACTGATGACTTTTTCTTAACATGACAGAGCAATAGTGTAGCTTCTGTATATGGATCATTATATATCTAGATTGAAAACCCACCTCTACTCAGCTACTACAGCTAGTCTCTGGAGGAGGGCCTGGCTATGCGAGACTATACTACAGCCAAACATAACACACCCTCTTCTCCGCGTCCTTCATCAAAAAAAAACCTTTTCACTCAGTCTGTTATGTTGCTGTTTTTTTATTGTTTATTATTACTGCTTTAATGCTGTTCCGTTATTTCTGTTATTTCTGTGTTCCTTTAATTGTAAAGTGCACTGAGAACATGTTTAGTGGTGGTTTTACACTTGAAATAAATGTGATTGATAAGAGGTAAACAACGACAGTCACTATGCAGTTATCCAAACTTAGGACGGACTCATCTTAAATTAATAACACTTTTGCAATCACTCAGTTTTCTTTACTGTAATTGAGTTTGGAGCTGACACGCAATGTGAGATGTGTGTAATAAGTAATCACAGTTGTGCTGCTCATGTGGTCTTCCTGGCAATTGAATGTGATTTCTGAGGAAAAAGTGGACGGTTGATATTGCTCTTTCTGTTTTATGAAAGCATTAAATCAATTCTAAAGAGTGTGGAATAAGGACGTTGCTTGTAGTGGCAGCATGCTCAGCCAAAACAAATAATGAACCCAGATGGCAGGCATATACAGTATATCATAGTTGGAATTCTCTTAAAGTCATTAGTTTATTTATTCACAGAAGCCCAGTTCCCCAATACATTACGCAAAGAACGAAGTTTTTGTCTTGATTTTTCTTCATTCGTGTTAACTTTCAGCTGTGACTGTGAATCTTTGGTAATTAGTTTGGTATTTGTAATAATGGAACACATTATCTTCAGCATTCAGTGGATTTATCAGCTGTTTCAGCAGAAACGGGATCTCCCGACCCCTACGATATAGAACAGCCAAGCTGGAGTCATCGTTGTTAAATTCCAGCATTTTCCTTCAAAATTAATGTATGAAAGATGAATCCTGAGCTAAGGAAATGAAAATTAATTGAGCACCCAGACCTTTCAGATGAATGAGACTCTATAGATCATAGAGGTTGTCTTTTCACAGTGCTGCCAGGAAATGTTTCCCAAAAGCTGACTCTGAAGGCCTTTACAATACATTCAAGTCTTTTGTGTGTGTGTGTGTGTGTGTGTGTGTGTGTGCGTGCATGTGCGTGTGTCTGTGTGTGTGTGTGTGTGTGTGTGTGTGTGTGTGTGTGGGGAGAGAGGGCATAATTCTATGATCTATGGCTCAGCTGTGAGTGTGCAGCGCAGCACCAAGCCCCTCTGATGGGCTGCCGTTGTAATTCAGTGGCTAATGTGGATAATTAGTCTAAATTCATGGAGTGCTTGATTCCTCTGACAGCCACGCCAAATGTTTGACGAAGACACCATGGTAGCAGCATCAGTCACACGCAAGCGGAAATGCATTTAGTGGAGGGCCTCATCATGTTTTATTCAATCACAGAGCGATGCTCAATTAATCAGTTTCTGCAATTAAATTAAACATGTACATGCATAAAACATGAAAGAAATATCTAGGGTGTTTAAGCACTGCTTGGTTCTCAGTGCAACCCCAAAAAAAAGAGAGGATTTCTTCTCAGCCCTCTACAACAGGCTCTGTGACTTTATACTGATGTGGAATTGTTTCTTTTTAACCCAATGTCAGGAGTCGTGTCTGTGTGACAGAATGTGTACAATTTCATGTTAGTATGCACTACTTGATGCACATCAGACCACCATCCAATGCATTTCTCTAAATGTCAAGAGCTGTGTGTTTACTAGGTCTGGCTGACCTCTAATATGTATCCAGCTCTACCCAATCATTGCTTATTGCTTCACTGCAGAACTGTGGCCTGTGGTATGTCAAGTCATTGGCTGCAGTTTGCCATATCTCCTGGCACATGTAATATTGCTTTTCTCTTCCCATCAAGTGCAGGCAAAGCCCGGGCTCAGATGGATAGTGACATTTTGCCGTGGTGTGTGGGGTTTGTTTGCATCTCTTAGTGCCTGAGTCATTTCCACGGGCTGATTTGTATACATAGCACCACAGTCTGCCGGATCAAAGGTCTTTCACATGTAAGACACATTTGCATTTGGTTTCACACTACTGCCAACATTATTTATGTCTCTCTGGCTAGATAACAGTTATGAGATAAATGTCGACATTTGCACTGCATTGAATAGTATGACTTCAATTAAATAAGGTGGTTTCTAACCATGTAGAACCATAAAGGGCCCGAGATGACTTTTACATTTTCTAAAAAACCTAAATAGGAAAATATGTTCATTGTATTGTGAAAGAAATGAAAATATTAAAATTTAAACTCCAAATGATTCAAAGATACAAAATGGTGCTTTGGTAAATGTTTTGTCTTGTCATCTGTGTCTCTGTTAGATGTCTCCTCCTAAAGGTGGAAAACATTTACAGCATTTAAATGTAAGAGACGTGGACATTATAAAATGTCACAACCCCATTAAGCCATAAGAGGGCTGTAAACATGTGGTCAAATTGAAATAAAGAAATAAAGAAAAGAATACAGTAACATATACTGTATACTGTAAAGAAGTAGCCTATGTGGTTGTGCTCCAACTGAAACATAATGATTTTGTTAATTGAAAGACACAGTGCAACAGCATTTGATTAGCACTCATCTGTAGGCTACATTTAATTAATATAATAATACATCTTATTTTGAGTTTGAATTATTGTTAACGTGTTCACGTTACAAAGTCAAGAATCATCTTTAAGATTGGAGCAGTTTTGGTGGAGTGCGCTGGCCCTTTAAGAGAGTGGTGTGTGTGTGGGATGGTGAAGTCAGACAAAGTTAACCAAGAGCAAACCGGAAGCTTAGAGAGTGTGCCTTCAACCTAATACCACAGCAGGCGACATAACATTTGTCACAATTAAAACAATATCGAATGCGCATTGAGTAGGACCACAGAATCACAAAAGTCTACTAATTAAGATAAAAAAGCGTTCCTACAATATAAATAACCGTATTACCACAATATATTGATTTAGCAATATCAATTACTGCCTTTGAGTGTCTGTAAATGTATCATAATACGTAATAAAAAATATTTAGCCTACAAAAAAAGAGATAGGCCTATAACCTGGGCCTATGGGGAATTGGAAGGCATAAAAGAAGGTGTAGGATTAGGAAAGGATATCTATATTGCAAGAATCCATGTTTAACACATTGAACATAACATTCCCATAACAAATAGCGTTACAACTAACATGGTGACTGTCTGCGAAATTACACAAATTTTTAATTTTTTTGCAATAGATTGTGTTTATGTGGCCTATTTACGTTGAGGGAAAAAAATCATTCATAAGCGTTGCAACACGTTGTTAAATCCTAGTTTTATTTTGGAAGCGGGACCGGAAATGATCTATCCTAGTATCGGTTTCTTTACTCAAGTGTGTTTTTGGCTCCGGGACCGTGTTGTTTAGTGATGAGGCTGTAGTAACTCAGTCCTAGTAGCGGAGCAGAACGGAGGAACGGAGACAGTAGCTACAGAAACAAGAAATGGAGCTCTGCCTCTAACAAAGTGGAGTTTTTCCTCTCGGGGCGATGACTGCATGCACTTTGGGACTAATTCCCTCTCAGGGGAAGCCGTTATGAGTGTTTCTCCCCTGTGATATTCATGTGAAAACGGGAGAGAACGGGACTGATTGACCGGGGGGAGCTGCCTGCCACTCACAGCCGCCTCTCCTCACCATCACCTGCGGCTTGCTTTATCACGGACTACTCGCCGGGTTTAGACGCAGCCTTTTTGGAGTGGTCGAAAAAGTTACCATGTTTGATGATTGAACTTCTTATTTCAGTCTACAGCGGCTGAGATGCTGCCTGTGGGGTTTGCCGCTGTTTTCATCCCATAGACTGGTCTGTTTGGATATATCCCTGCTGCTGGACAGCCTGTCTCACTAACTGTGACCGAGCTTATCTACCTATGAACCATCTGAGTGTATAATGGAGTACAGCCAGACGTTGGTTCCCCTACTGGTTTTATTTGCACTCAGAACTCTGGCATATGGTAAGTTTAAATTGGCATGTTTGGCTAGTTGTTTTGGGGTTATGGGTTTGCACAGATGGAAGCTTATATATGCTCCATATCTGGACCCAGCTAGGTCTCACACACAATCCCCCCTCCGGGCTTTAAAGGGGGTCCCACATAACAATGAGAAGATATTTCAATTTCACTTGTAATTTTACTCATGCAACGTTATTATTAGGCCTACATGTGCTCCTTTCCATGTAGGAACCCTTGCATATATATGCCAGAATGTGTGCATATAGTGAGTAATCCTTCTGGATGATGTCATTAAAAGGCCACTTAAACCAGCAGACACAAGAGTAGCCCATATGCAGCTTAAATACTGTGTGTCCTGCCCAAGGGACCATGGATTCACACCAGCATCTGCTCCCCACAGAAATCTGACTTTGCTGTGATTCCAGCCTGCTCATTTATCTCAGTTATCAGGCCCATTAGGAGAAGACACAATGCAATTGTGAAACAGAAACCGCATGATACAGACAGTTTCCATTTACTGGTGCAGTCTACTGTCAGTGTAAGTGAGCATGGCAGGGTTGGCAGCTTGATTCCCCCCTGTGGACAGTGTTGAAAAAAAATTATGGATTTCTTTTACTGTAGACAAGTCTTTACCAGTTGCTGCATGTTAAATGTTACATTGTTCATCTGTTTCCATCTGATCGCACTCTTGTGTTGTATTGTGTAGATTTTGGGGTTCCATAGTTGCATTGAGCACACATATAACACGTGCAGTGATGGTGGGTAAAGCTCAGTTTCCTTGGGTTTAGCCTCCACTAAATGCCTAAATACATGTCCAAAGCAGAACACTGGCCTTGTTGTTAAATTTTTTTTTTTTTTATTCACTCTATATTCAAAGATGTGCATACATTGCCTTTAATTTTAGTTTATTTTAGTTTAGTTTATTTTAGTTCCTCTGACACTAACCTATGGGAAGAAAGCTATACTGCAGGCACCCCATCACACAGAGTAGGACTGGTAGAGTGAGTCATGCTCTGGGTTAGGATGAAAACCTGCTTACTGAGACTGGAAGCTGGATCCACAGATCCGCCATCAACCACATACTGTATAACTGATTAACTGCTACCAGTAGGCTTCCATGCTCTATGTCAACATACCTTCGCTTTGTGTTCTACACAGAAACACCCCAACGATGATGTACAAAAAGCATTCTCTTTTCGTGACGCAAGTGGGATGTTGTAGTTTGTGACAGCGTGGTGTCTTTGGGCCTGGACCTATACTGCCGACGCTCTCTTTTACAAGGCTGTAAACATTGGCTATGAACCCAGAGCATATGAACTCAGCATCTGTGAGAGTGCTCCTTCGGTGACTCCAGATGCTCCTCTGGGACAACAAAGGCTGCATTAATGCTTCTTATTTTTCACTTTAGCAAAAACACACAGTGACTGTTAACAGGAGGCCTGTGCTGTTTCTTTTTTCAGCCACGAGACGTTTGATATTCGATGCAATTTACTTTTCAATAAGCATTTGTGTCACATTCTGACATCAGAGCGACTTAGATCAAAAGGAGAGGAAGCTTCAGATCGGTACAAGCACGGATATGTTGGGGAGATACAAATGAGCTTTATAATACGATATGATAATAGGAACTTCAGAATCATCCTGGCTGCCCATTTCATATCTGAAGGGGCCCCCTATTCATGTGGAGCCCGGAGTCACATTTCAGGGGTCTGGTCTTTAGACTGTTTGGCCAGTAAGATGACACTGGAGTCGGCACTGTTATTGTCAGTCATCTCTGGCACCGTCAGTCAACACAGCGTATCCTGGCTCAGCATGGGGGGGGGCAGTAAGCATGACCGGTACGTGTACAGTAAATTAGTCTGTCTTACCTTATTTGGCCGAAATCCATGCAGTGACCTGTTATTTCTGACAATTCGACGAACAAAAAACTGTATATTAATATTAATATTGAAGAGAGTCCAGTACAGCCTGACTCTTATAAGATTAGCGTTTATGTTCTGCTTGTTCAACGGTTGTTTGGTGAATTGCTCTTGAAGACATTTCGAGAGGATTTGAATTGCTGTTTTTAATTCTCAACTCTTATCATTTTGGTGCGGGTTATTTTCCTTTGGGGGCTGGCTTGAAAACCTCTTTGCGGGGCTGCCAAAAATTCCTCCATGCAGGAAAACCCCTGTGTCAGCACTCCCTAAAGACCGGCAACAGGCCGTGTGTTTGCCATGCTGCCATTGAAGTGATTGGGAGGGAGGACTTGAAGACAGCTGTCTCGTTGTCTCACGACTGTGTCCTCAAACAGACCAGGAACCAGAAGAAATAGCCCCACGCCAAACCTTGATACCCACACTGCAATTACAGTCTAAAGTGTACAACTCCATTTCCTCCGGGGAGGGAAGTGTGCTGGGGTGCAGTGTGGCTGAAATAGCACAATTAACAAGACGTCTCATTGTTCAAAGTCCTTTCTTCGGTTACTGGCAGTTGTGCGTTTTCACTTGAGGCATTTAAGGGCCGCTGTCATCCACAGTGACTTACAGTGGAGGAGGCTGGGAGGGCTTTTAATGGATTGGTCAAGGACAGTTTGGCAGGAGTTATAGCTGTTGCTTGGATTCATTCTGTGACATTCCAGTAACAGTTTGGTCTCTTTAAACATGGGATACACATATCCAGGGTTTTTTATTGCATATAGGAGTTTTTGGCGCCCCCGAATCTGGGTTTAGCCAGCCCCAAAGATGCCAAAATAACAAGAATTGACAGAAAAATAGCACTTCAAATCCTCTCTGGCTGTGTTTAATAGCTGTTTACCAAACAACAGTTGAAAAAGCAGAACATAAACTTGAATAGGAGCACTTATCTCAGTTTTACCGTCCAGAGACTCTCCTGGTGATTTTAAGGGCTTTTAAGCAGATAGAGGTTTCATATGCTCAAGCATAATAGACATTTTTTTGCTTATCAAATTGTCAGAAATAACAGGCGAATGCAGATAGATTTCTGTCAAATATGTAACACAGACTCACTGCCTTTACTGTATCATGCTTACTGCTTAATCACCCACTCCAAAGGTCCATTCTGAGTCAGGAAACACCCTAATGTCAACATTATTCTAAAAACCAGCTAGCTGGGCGCCCAGATAGCCCAGTTGGTAAAGTGGCGGGCGTCCATACAGTATACAGAGGTTTACTCCTCGACGCAGCGGGTTTCGGGTTTGACTCTGACCTGCCGTCCTTTGGCATTCCCCCTCTCTCTCCCCTTTCATGTTTCAGCTGTCCTGTCAGATAAAGGCCCAAAATGCACACAAAAAATATAAAAATAAAAATAAATTAAAACCAGCTAGCTACCAACCAGTTAAAGGTCCAGTTCACCCAAATCACAAAGAAAATTCAGCAGATTTTCTCTCTATCTTGTATTGGTATCTCCCATGAAGATAGTTGTGTTTCGTTTGCCAAGGTTTTACCAGTTGTGCCTCAAGCACAGTGGAGGTGAATGTAAATTACCAGACAGCCGGTTCTGTTGAATATGGGCTGCAACTAAGGATTATTTGTCTTTTATTTTCCTGAATTAACCGATTCATTGTTTTGTCTATGAAGTGAAGACAGATGTCCATTATAATTTGTCTTCAAAGTGCTTTAAAAAGAAAATAATCTGACCAGCAGTCCAAAAGCCAAAGTTTACTGTAAAAAATCTTCACTTTTGAAAGGATGGAATCCTTTAATCCTTTACTTGAAATATTCCTTAAACGATGAGTCAAAACCTGGACGTATTAAACCAAAACTATCTGAAAATCCTCAGTATCTGTGATCCAGTTTTTTCTTTTTTTAATTACATATTGCACATTTGACTTACATCACTTACTGCTCAGGTCACCAGTTGGAAGCCCATAATGAATTATCCACATTTAGGAGCTGCAACTAACAATTTCATTTTCAATCTGTCGATTATTTTCACGAATAATCAATTAGTTGTTATTGCATATCGTTGTATAATGTCAGAAAATTAGGGATGTCTCTGGCCGGTTATCGGGGCCCATATTTGGCAATTAGCAGATTATCTGTGTTTTATTTTACTGATAACCAATTAAGTTAATACACTATAAAGTGCTCTACTTTGGCTCTGCAACACCTGCAAACAGTCTGATAGATAGCACGTTCAAACTTCAGGAAGCTATTTTTTCTTTTCTTTTTTGTATTAGGTTTACAGTTTTGGTTGTATTAAATAATTGCTTAAAGCATTCAAACCAACTTCCAAAATGTTAGTATTGACTAAAAGATTTACATTTTGACTGTAAATGCAAATCGGTATCAAATATCAGTTATCGGTTTCAGGAACTACTAATAATCGGTATCGGCCCTGAAAAACCAGTATCGGTCGACGCCTACAGAAAACAAAGAGTCCCAAGATGACGTCCTCAAATGTCTTGTTTTGTCCCCAACTCAAAGATGTTCAGTTTCCTGTCCCAGAGGAGAGAAGAAACTAGAACAATATTCACATTTAACACGCTGACATCAGAGAAGTTTGACTTTTTTTTTTTTTTAAATAAAAAAGGAATCAAACGATTAATTGATTATCAAAATAGTTGGAGATTGATGTAATAGTTGACGTCTACTCGACTCATCTTTGCAGCTCTATCAAAGGGTTAAATCAGAAGTTTAAAAGCACAGCTTACGCTTGCAAGCAACAGATGAGTTAGACTAACTGATTTACATTCTGTTGAATGGGTGGACTTAGTTTGAGTTGGGGCTTTATGTATTTATTGTATAGAAATCCTGCCTATAACTTAATTGAGTTCATTCAATGAGTTATTTTTTGGAGTGTGTATGCCATTGTTAGTGGCACTTCACAGTCTCAGTCTTGTAATCATCACCGCATTGTTGACTTGTGACAGTTTGAACTGTGGATGAGTCAGCAACGCAGCGAGGCGACATGTAGCCGCTCCGGTTTCTGCTATTGGCATATTGACAACATGTCTGCTGTTTTCTGCAGGGACAAAAAAAGGAGACAGAGAAAGCTTTGTAGTCAGTTTTGAGAACTAACACTCACACACTCGGTGTACCTTCCTCCTCCCCCCACCTGCCTGCCCATCTGTTCTCTACAGATCAATTAGCCTGTCGATAGCTCAGCAAGCTCTGCTATGATACGTGACAAACGAGCTCCTTGAAAACCAGCGAGGTACGAGTCAATCCTCATTTACGCTCGCTGAAGAATAGCGCTCAAAAGGCAGAGAACGAGCAACTGAACATCCTCTTCCTGTCATCACAGAATCAGCAGCGCTAATCAGGCGCTGAAATTGATGTTTGAAGCTTGAAGTTGCCTATTTCTGGCTTTTGTTTTTGTTTTAATGCACAGCACCTGGTTTGCTAAATTTGGAACCAAGTCGTCAAAAGGCTTGCTTTGAGCTTCATTTCGGTACGCTTGTCACAGAGCAGCCACTCAATATGTATACCCATGATAATAGAAAACCAGACTGTAGTCCCAGATATGGACGCTTTATTAACAAGCTATTCGTGCATTCGACTGTAGTGAATGAAAAATGAAGACATGCCCTGTCACTTTCTCTTGCACTCCCTCTCTTAATGGTAATGCTTAATCTTAATCTTTCTACCCTGCACATTCCCACCACGGAGGGCTAAAATAAACACACGACGGGGGCACCAGAGACTTCTCCATCGGGCATCCAAAAGGAAAGGGAATACATTGAACACGAACTCTTATTTGGCAGCGGGTGCTGACAGGACAAGTCAGCTACTCCCTCTCCTTAGACCGCCTGAGGGGCCCCGACACAATACCGCCTGAGCTCCCCCCACCTCAGGCTGTAGACAGATGGATGGCCCCCAGCATTAGTTCCAGTGGTTTTAGGAGGGCTGACCTCCCGATTGCTGGTCAAATACTGAAATAGACATGGAGCGAGGCGAACCAAGGGCCGCTGCCATCCGCCTGTGATGAAGTGTCAGTCATGGAGCACAGGGCGGCGTTTGCCCTGTCGAGGTTTTCATTGTGTTGCATAAGGTTGTGTGCAATAACCCAGACTGCATATAAAACTCATATATATATTTTTTTATATATGTACATAGCGTCTCAGAACTATGCACCTTAAAAGTAGATTTGATATTTCACAGTTACTGTTTTCCATCAGATTGTTTATAGATCTGGATGTTTCCGACTAGGCATGGGCCGGTATGAGTTTCTGACGGTATGATAACCTTCAACAAACACATAACAGTATAACTATATTTGGATTATTTTTCTAGAAAGGCTTGAACAGGGACTGGGGTTGCAAATTAGCCAATTGGCTAGAAACCTTTTATGCAACACATCTACACATATTGTTATGGCTTTGACTATGATAATTATGTAGGTAATAATGTGCACTGCATTGTCCCTGACAAATAAACTAATAAAAAAAAAAAAAAAAAAAAAGAAAAGAAAAACACTCCGCTGCAGAGTCAAAAGGAAAAGCCCAGGGGTAAAGCTGCAGCTGTCACCGCCGTGACTTTGTCAGCCGGTTGGCTATATTCGTGAGGGTCTGGCACTTCAAAGCTCGCTGTGAGAAAAAGCCAACTGATAATGGATCATTTTCAGCGCCGGTGTATCAAGGTGATGCTGCGGCGGAGGGATTTTGACAACTGCTCTCCATTATTAAATGGCTGGCTTTAGAAGTGACAGGGACAGCTCTTTTTGAAAAAAAAAGTGACAGTTGCTGGGTACCTGTGATTCTGTGATGGGAGTGTTGGTACACAAACAGTGACTCCAGTGTCTCCTTGGCTATTTGTTGTCTGTAGCAGCAGTTTGATGGTTGCTTGTTATGCAAGATGTCCTGAAGGGAAATGTTTATTTAAAGAAATGCGACTTGGGTGACAAGGCAATTAGAGGCCTCTGCTTGTTATCTCTTAAGGGGAGCGTTCCTATGTTCCCACAGCCCTATGGTCTATGTAGGGCTGTAGGAACATAGGGCTGTGGGAACATAGGGGTGTGGGAACATTGGGGTGAGGGAACATAGGGCTGTGGGAACATAGGGCTGTGGGAACATAGGGCTGAGGGAACATAGGGGTGTGGGAACATAGGGCTGTGGGAACATAGGGCTGTGGGAACATTAGGCTGAGGGAACATTAGGCTGAGGGAACATAGAGCTGAGGGAACATAGGGCTGAGGGAACATAGGGCTGAGGGAACATAGGGCTGAGGGAACATTAGGCTGTGGGACCATTGGGCTGATCCCCTCTTATTTGCAACCCACCGCAGAAATCAAAAACATTCATGTACTATTTAGAAAAGTGAGAGGCAGCTGGGTTAAAATCCATCTCTCGCTCTTCTGAAGCTTCCCCCTTAGGACTGGGCGATAAATGGAGAAAAATCAAATATCACGATATTTTTGACCAAATACCTCGATATCCACATTGCAACGATATTGTAGTGTTGGCGCTTTGACAAAATATTTGTACAATGACATTTTAGATAAATAATCATCAATAATGTGGTAAACCCAAAAAGATCAATATTTTTCTCCCAGCTATATACTGACCGTGTTTACATGCATGCACACAGATAGTGTGATGTTGACACAAATCTGCAATTCTTCAAATGACATTCCCTCAGAATGTTTCAGTTAGAGCTGGAACATTTCCAAATGTTGCTGTACAATTAACTGTCTCAGAAATAATTACGATTAACAATATAATTGTCTATTTCAGTCAAATTTAATATTTATTTTTTTATTATTTTTTTAAACAAATTAAAGTTTAGAATGAATCCCAGGAAACATCTTTTGGTCATATATCACTGTCATGTGACCCAGATGATGTAATAATACAAACACACAGCCTATGAAGTAAACCACGCCTCTTTATTATCATAAAACATATTTTCTAACTGTATCCCCCCTCCCTTGTTATTTTTGTTGATATTAACGTGTTTAGGGTCAAATGCCAACAAATAACAATTAAAATAATAATTAAAATATATAGTCTGACCAATAATCACTTCTATAATTACAATTTTGCATATCTAAACATAATCAACAATTACCAGTAATACAGATTTAAGACCTTAGCTCATGTTAGCAATTAATTGCTGTTATACAAAAATTATGTAATAATTGTTACAGGCCTTGTTTCTGAGAAAATTGAGTTAGTATGCACTTGTTATTATAAATTTAGAAACGCAATTGTACATCACGATATCTCGATATATTATTTCATGACGATGTGATTCCCTTGAAAGACGATAAATTATCAAGTTGAATTATTGGCCAGCCATACACCTCCATTTTCTCCACTTCATGTCTTAGTTACACTCCAGAACCAATGTTCCTTGAAATCTCTTCCATGATGTGTTAAAGGTCCATTTATCCACTTTTCTCTTTCATGGTCATGTTATCACTCACAGATAAGGGATCTTTCACCACTACCGTTACACATTCGGAGTGTTCCATCTATGATACAGGGCTCGTTTGTATTACGGTATCATAATGTAGTCTCCTTACAGTGCCAGCAGTGTATCATCATGAAAAATGATCAATGGAACGTCATATTTAGTACGAGCACACTGTACCGATTCATCCAACTAAAACAGGAGAAGGACGGGGCAGCTTGTCAGTGAGCTGAATAGTTGGCTCTATGTCAGACTTCCCCGTCATCATTCACTGTTACACCCTGAAGCCCAAATGATGAGGTCTCTCATGTAGTTTGACTTTAGAATGAATGGGAAATGAGCTCAAACTTCAAATCACTCTCAGCTTGACTGAACTTTTTGTAAACTGAGGCATGGGTATCAACCCAGTTAATGTAAAAAATTAAAAACAACCCCCAGAGGTTTTTTTTGTTTTGTTGCTGTATCTTAATTGTTTTGCTTTCGAGTTCTGGACTCGGGAAGTCCCTGTCTCGACCCTTTCCTCCCTCAAGGGTGACTTGTGTGATGTATGTGGTCAGACGGATAGGAGCAGATAGCAGTCAGCCCGTGTGTGTATGTGCGTGTAAGCGCAGATCTAATAGGAGCTTATCTTAAAATATGCTGCTGTGGAACAGGAAAGCAATGGCATTTCCCCCCAGCTGTGTTAGGCCACCCGCAGCCGCGGAGTGACCGTCCTGGAGTCCCTGGAGGATTTCCTCCCTAACATGAGGGAGTGGGCACATCCACTGCTGGGCCTTCATTGGTCAACCTTAATGGACTGCTGCAAACTATGATTAAAAAGGTACTAAAGTGTACTCAGTTCTGCAGTTCAGTTTTTGCTACAATATAACAAATGGCTTGTTGAGTTTAAAACAAATGAAAGGATATCATTTCCCACATTCTTTTGTTGAACATGGCTCGGGAAAGGGAAGTTTGGGGTCCCCTGCTGGAGCTGCTACCCCCGCGACCCGACCCCGGATAAGCGGACGAAGATGGATGGATGGATGGATGGATGGATAGTGTTGAACACATTGTACATTGAATTGAATATAAAAGGCAGCACTAAACCAAAGAATGACAGTTACATTTTAAAGTGCAGTTTTCTACTCATATTTTCTTTTAACTAACTAAAAACATCTCTTTCGCGATATGTCGCAGCCTTTCACGATGTCTTTATTGCGCCAGTTGATATCACGATGACGATAAAAAACAACGAAATATATGTGCAGCCCCTAGTTTCCACCTTAATGTTTTTCTTCAGTTTTGCCTTTTGTCAAGCATGGAGACATCACGGCATACTCTGAAAGCCACGTCCACCGGAGGGAAAACAATCAGCGCCACAATATGCTAGAACTGGCAGCTGAAACGCTGACAAAGTGCCTGCAGGTAGCTTAAAACAGATTTAAGCATGTCAATTAGTATTTTAGCACCATTGTGTCTAACCAGAGAAGACAAGTTAGCTGTTAGTAAGCTAATGTTAGCTATCTGTTAGCAAGCTCAGGCACTTTCCACTAGCTATAACTCAAGCTGCATACCGTCAAAATGCTCTAGCTTTACTTACAAAAACATAGTTAGCCTAAAACTGGCATTTGGATATTTGACTTGGTAAAACAAATGCTTGCTGAACACGTTACGTTTGGCCTAACGTTAGATTGGCGTCAGGATCCCTTCAGTCATCTCATTCATCTTCACTAAAAGCTCAGTTTTTGGGTTCGGCTGCTTTATTGGCCAGGTTTGGGTAAAACTAACGAGAAATTTGACTCTGGTTAATCTTTGCTCTCAAAGTACAATGCTCACCTAACATATCAAGAATAAAAACAGAAAGGACGGTAAGAAATATAAAACAAATACTGCTAAGTATACAGTATAACAATACAACAGAATTTACAAATTTACAAGAAATATACAATAACAATTGAAGAGAGGGAAGGAATAGTGCAATATCAGTATAGTCTGAGATTTAAATATAAATATAGTGCGAGGCAGTTCAGTGTGTAATTATGGGTTATTTACCCTGTTGGATATCGTAATATGGTAAGTGTTGTCTTTTCCTGGTTTTAAAGGCTGCATTACAGTAAAGTGATGCACTTTTCTGAACTTACCAGACTGTTCTAGCTGTTCTATTATTTACCTTTACCCACTTAGCCATTATATCTACATTACTGATGATTATTTATCTAAAATCTCATTGTGTAAATACTTTGTGAAAGCACCAATAGTCAACACTACAATATCGTTGCGGTATCGAAATCGAGGTATTTGGTAAAAAATATCGTGATATTTGATTTTCTCCATATTGCCCAGCCCTAATGCAGCCACAAATATTCAAGATTGTAAAGTGCGTGGAAAGATACACTCGGAAGGCAGACTTACTAATTTCCAAGCTAGTTTATTGACAAAAATAGGGCCGGTGTGGGCCGTTTTTTGATCCCAGTCCGTCACTGCGTTCCTCTTGTCTCTTCTTGCTCTCATCATGATCTCATCACACTTTCAGCAAAATGGAGGGAATAGTGGGAGTGTAGTCGCCACATACAGTTGCTGCTCTGCTGTTCTTTCAAAGCCCTATCAAAAACACAAGCCTCGGTGGACTCGGCGGTGAAAATCGATGCTTGTTACTGCCGGGCTACTGGAACTCAAACTGACAACTCCTGGCAGGATCTGTGATAACTTGAAGGATGCTGGACTGGTTCTTTTTTAAGTCCTCAGGACTGCTTTTTTGCGAATGCTTCTCTGAGTTGCATTCAAAGTTCTCTGAATGTTTTTAAGATGAGAATTGTTTAGCCGCACCATCCTCTGCATTATCGATGTTGGTATTTGATGTTTCGCAGAGGCCAATTCTGGATTATTCATACCCCAATGTGCTGCAGAAACTTAAGGAAAGTGCATTTTAAAGTCCAAGTAGATGCTTTGCTGCCCCCTCAGAGTTGTTACTGGGTTTGGAAACTAAATCAAAGCTTAATAAACTCCCAAGCCTCTCAGCCACGTTTAGCCATGAGTAAACTTTTTGTGTAAAAATGGTCTGTTGGGCTCAACTGTCTGTTCATGTTGGACCAGAAAAGACGCCACTGTTTGCTCTTTATCTACTGCAAGCTGCTTCTGTCTTGTCAACTTGCCCAAATATCTAGCCAGAACTCATTTCAGCTGTTTTGCCAGCACAAGAGGCCATACTCAGAGGGAGCATGAAACAGAGTTGTTAGTGAAAGGGCATTTTTTGGAGCTGCCTTTGAGAGTTTGGATCTTTTTGCTACCAATTTCCACAATCCCCTCTTCTAAAGGAAGAGCAAAAAGTCCCTACTCATAAATCTGTTCATGGCCCCAAGAGAGACATGATAAAAACACCCTATTTCCTTTTGCAAAGTTGACCCTGCCCATTTAGATGCTTAGCATCAACATAGGCTCAATTAAGGACGTTGTCTCTTTATGGCTGGCACTTTGTATTCTCATGCAAGTGCCTCATTTTGATGTCCCCACAGGGTCAAAGAGTAGGAGGCTGCAGAGAAAGCACTCCAGCCTGCCTCACTGCTGCCAATTTAACTTTGAATGCACATTTGCAAATCAATTCCTGTGGCTTTTGTGGAAATCGAGAAGAGGAGGAGGAGGAGGCAACAAAGCTGTAAAACAACAAATTCTGTAAGAGGGAAGGCAGCCCGCTAAAAAGAATTGCAGATGAGGGAGAGATGGGAATAGTGAAGTTGTTGAATTGTCTTTGATTGTCGTTCTACGCCCTTCCTCTCTCTCCTCTGTCCCTAATTTAAATGGTAACTGCGATATTTTTAATTTTTTTTAAAAACCTGGACCCTGTTTTCCTATGTTTTTGTGTCTAAGTGACTGATGGGAACAACAATCTTTGAAATTGGTCCAGTATTAAGTGAGACCGCTGCAGTTGGCAGTGGAGAAACAAGCTGCGATGCAACGTTAATAGGACGATTTACGTCCACTAAAAGTTCTGTTTTTGCCACTGACAGGCTCAGATTATTATTCTGAGTTTCTGACAACATTATGAAAGGATCCCTACAGAGATAGACCTTTTTGTTAAAGAGGAAGATCCTTTTAGTTTAACATGAAACAGCCCCGAAATCACCATCACCAAACTCCACCAGACTCCATTTAAAGTGGCCATATGGAGCTCATTTTCAGGTTCATAATTGTAATTTGAGATTGTATCAGAATAGGTTTACATGGTTTAATTTTCAAAAAACACCATATTGTTGTTGTACTGCTCATTGCTGCAGCTCCTCTTTTCACCCTGTGTTCAGGTCTCTATTTTAGCTACAGAGTGAGACCTCTTAACTTCTCAAACATCTTTGTTGGCAGTCACACTTGCACAGTAGCTAGGTAAGGACTACATGAGCTAGCTAGCTGTTTCTCCAACTTCGACCTGTACAAGGCAGGATTAGCTGGGAGACTTCTTCTAAATGAGGGTGCATTTCCAACTTTGCGTGGAATACCTGCAGAACAGGGACATGGAAGTAGTTCTATACAATTTATTTAGTAGATTATGGTGAACTAGTGTTGTAGCAGTGTTTTGCCATTGAGAACGAGCTAGCATGCTAACGGTTAGCCCCCTAGGCCCCTCGTCTCAGCTAGTGACGTAGAAAGCCGTGCAGGTTGTGACCAGCTCACCCAGCGACTGAAGGCAGGACACATTCAGAAACCGTATCTCACTCAGAACAGCATGGAGGGTTGTTTTTCAGAGTTTGTATGTGTGTGGAAGCACCAGAGACACAAAATAACTCCCCAAATCCCAGAAAAGGTGATTGTTTTCATAATATGGGCACTTTAAAGAAATGGTAATTTTCATCATAAAACACACTTGTTCTGGAAGATCATCTTAAAAACACCATTAACAGTTGTGTCTTTTTTTTAAGTAGAATTGGGTGGGCCGGTGGTTATCTTGTGTTCAGTGTGAGGGTTAGCTCAGTTTAGCCTTAAATTTAGTTGCTAAGCCAGAGCATGGCTTAATCTTTCTTTTTACCAAGTCACCACCAGAGTGATAAGGAATGCAGGCTTTTGATATACTGCAGTATTCTGATTTATTTTCAAGTCCTTCATGCAGGAGTGAAAGGCATTTCTCACCCTGTCAGGGTGGAAGACGTGATGGAGCTGAAGTGCCATCCATGGTTTATGTCCTTTTCCCTGCAGGCCTGTGTAGTGAACAGAATAGTTTTGATCCTGTGTGATGACACATACTGTACACCTTCTACAGTATGAGCTGGGAGGCTGGCTCAGGCGTGGGTGCATGGCATGCTGGACCTTCTGCGGTGAAACAGTTGGGAAGTAGGTGTGAGGATTTTTGTTGCCCTCACGATTGAACTGATTCTGTATCGAACAAAATCAGCGTCCTTCAGGGATTTATTGTATGAGTCAGAGCATCATCTGAGCATCACACCATCTGGTCGGGGAATATGTGTCTGTGGAATGCAAGTCTGGAGGAGGATGCAGGGGGAAGTGCATATTTACATACTAATCTGTTGAGGTGCAGAAAAAGGTTTAACAGCCTGTCATCGCAAGCGAATAGCTTGTCAAGTAGAATTATGTTTGAAACAAACTTTTCACAGCTCTCAATATTCCGAATCAGAAGATCTACACGAGATGACATTCTCTCTCTTACGTTACAACTTTTTCTTGGAACGTTTTCCTTCTTTGTTTTAGCCTCAGTTTTCCTTCCTTCCAGTCGAGGCCTCGTGTCGACAGCAGCACAGTGAGCACACCACCAATCACACGCCCCGAGACGAGTCGACAGTCACTCGTTTGACCTGTGACTTCTCAGCAGGGGGTTATTTCTGGACACTTGGAGTGGAATTATTTTCATACCAGAAAAAGTCATTGTCATGCAGTCAAATGAACTTTTAATGCACTTATGAGTTGGTATTAGAATGTTGTTTTTTTTAAAAAACATTTATCGATTTCAGGACTTTCAGACATTGTAAAGTTCTTCACAGCCACAAATATTGATGTCACTTTCCTTTGTGTCAATAGCCTGAGCCACCCCCCCCCCCCCCATTCTAGTAGCATTTCAAGTCAAGTCAAGAGTACTGGAGCGATGTGTGCGAGTTAAGAGGAAGTAAATCTGCTTGGGGATGAAAGCCCACTTTTGTTTGTGATGAAATAAAGCTGGGGAGTTGGCAAGGGGGGGGCGGGGGGAATCCACTGTAGATCTTTGGCAGTGGGCCTCCGTTTTTAATTTATATCAGCAGAGCCACTTATTCTTGTACTTGATGAGAAAAAGTTGTGCCTCAGCACTTTGCCATCCTCCATTATAGAAAGGACATTGCAGCAGGAGTTTGTGCTCCCCGTTGCTGTTGTGTTGCAGTTTTTCTCGTTTCTTTCGGTGCACTTTTGTCTCAAGCACTATTTCACTGTCACCCTCCCAGGCTTTATTCTCTCCTCCTCCCGTTTACCCCAGTCAAAATGACTTTGAAGTTGTTGACAGAAATTCACTCTGTATGCATTTGTGTCGATGTTTTCGCTAGAAGGTAAATTCAAGCGTATATTATTTTGCATTAAATAGATACTGTGCACATTTCCGACTGAAGCACGGGCCCATTTTTTGCCATTGGTGTTTCGTTTTGGCTGAGATCTGATAACTGTAATGGCTTTTGTAGAATCTATCTCTAGGATCGGTTCACAGAAGCTTGAGCATCACCATGGTACATCGATAAGAATGTAGGAGGGACCTCTGATGTTTCCGTTTAAGCCATTGATTATCACTATGCACACATTTAGAGCAATAGGAGATGATGAGGCTTGACGGTTATGGTTTTTGCATCACGATATCATGATACGCTATAGCCCGCTATAGCGTATCATTCATATCAATTCAATGATATGCTGTGCCCTGTGTGGAAGGCTCCCAATGTTTTCAGACACATGTATGCAGGTTTGTCTTTGAATTTGTCACCCGTCTGTCAGTTTGCATTGTCAGTAAAAATGACAGTAAAGGCAAGATGTAAAAACATTTTCCCTACTGATGACTGACACCTATCAGATGAACAAGGGGAATCACACATATACCCTTCAAGTGTACTACACTGGGAATTTAGACTATAATTCCTCTTCTCTCCATGCACCATTCTTGTCAAGTACTCCTACAGCATCCCTGTGGTTTCATTAGCTCACATGTAGCTTTGAGAGTTGCTGCCATCCTGCTGTAGTACCCCACGGGCAGGAGCTAATAGGCCCTCAGAGGGTCCAGACTTTCCTATTTGACACCCTTCTCGAGACAACCAGTCGTACTCTCCATTTTACCCAATTTGAGTTCATCTTTTCAAGCCTCGCCCTATCTGTTACATCCGTCTATGCTCACTGTAGCACACGCAGCTTAGGAATTCAAATGTCCTCGAGTTGTGTGGCAGCGCAGTCAGTCTCTATCAACAAGCAGATCTGAACCTTTGTACCGTCATACTGATGTACGGCCTGCGGCTGCACTAGCTTGTGCAAAGATCACTATCATTACAGCGATATCAGTGTAGATTACAAAGATGGCTCATTATCTGTAAAAAGAAAAAGTCATCTTGGATGCAGTCACACTCACATACAGTATGGGGCCAGAGCTTTTCAATGTGTAGAAGACAGTAGCTGAGAGATCATTTCATTGTGTCTGAATGTCCTCGGATGATAGGCGTATCATCTTTAAGAGCTGGTGTTCAGTGCTTGCCACTTGGACGTTCTCTTGTTGATATTTAGCTCAGTCGACATGGCCGTCTCCTTCTCTTTAAAAGCCTTCGCTTTACATTTCCACATGGATGGTTCCAACCAGCTTGGACTGTAAAATTTATGAGTCCGCGCTTAAAGCCTCTGTCCCGCTGAGCTCTCACCACAGACAAGCCCCCCCACACACACACACACACACACACACACAAAAACTCCCGACCAGACAGACTCAGTTCAGCCAAGATGCATGTGCTACCCTACAGCTATTAAAGTGAACGGTCTCTATCTACTGCTCAGAGACCTTGAGGCACAAGAGGCTGTTAGCAAGCTAATGACCTGTGTATTCCACATGATAGCTGCCTTTTTTTATTTTTATAAATGTATCACGTCAAATGTTTTAACTGGTAGTCCTGCAAATAAGAATAATAATGCAAACTTTAACCCTCAACTGCCATTCAACCAATGCAAGCTAAAAACTCAAGGTAAAATACGGTAAATATTCAGTTTGAAAATGAAAGAGAAAAAAAAAGAACATGAATAATGCCTTTCTCTCCATTAAAGGCAATGCAATACAAGTCTAAAATGTATATCTGATCTCATTCTGGTGGGTGCTTGGAAGTAGATACCAGCTGCTATTTGATTCATACTAGCAACTTCAAAGCCTCCAATACCATTTCCTCCTTTTTTAGAACTTTCTATTTCCTTCATGTTTGTGAATGTAATTGCATTGAGAGCAGGGCCATCAGACGGTACTCTATATTCCCATCAGCGACAAGACTTTAGCTGAGTTCTTAATCCCCCAAAGAGGATTTGCCACTTTGAGGGCAGGAATTTTGACTGCTTTTTTTATCAGGTGTTATCAGGAAAGTCTGAACTTTTGAACTCCTTCTCATTCACGCACCTGTGGGAAGAACCATTACGACCCTCTTTCTTATGTTGGACCTGTTTCCAATGCTGTATGCTGTAGGCACAGTGTCAGCTGTCTTTCCAAAGGAAATGAAGAACACAGGAAACAAGTTGCTTTCTTGATTACCTCTTGGAGGTTTGAGATTTACCCACACTGCAACAGGCTCCCGCTTCTTTCTCTGCCTGATCAGTTGTGGCTTCATCTTCTTTCTTTTTATAACTCTTCTTTGTGCACAAACTAAGACCCTACACCAAAACTAAAAATCACCCTTAAATTCCTATATAAACATACCCTATATGGCCACCTGACCGTCACACCTATATGAGCTTGTTGGGCATCCCATTCTAGAACCATTGGCATCAGTATGGAGTTGGACCGCGGCCCTTTGCGGCTATAACAGCTGCCACTCCTTTGGGAAAGCTTTCCACAAGATTTATGAGTGTGTCTGTGGGAATTTGTGCCCATTCAGCTAAAAGAGCTGTTGTGAGGTCAGGCACTGCTGTTTGACGAGAAGGCCTGGCTTTGTAATGGCTGTTCTAATTCCTCCCAAAGGTGTTCAGTGGGGTTGAGGTCAGTGCTCTGTGCAGGCCAATCCAGTTCCACCGTACCCAACTTGTCTAACCATGTCTTTGTGGACCACAAAAGGCCTTTCCCAAACTCTTGCCACAAAGCTGGAAGCACCAAATTGGCTTACATGTCTTTGTATCCTATAGCCTTCACTGGAACTAAGGTGCCTAGCCCAAACCCTGAGAAACAGCCCCAGACCATTATCCCTCCTCCACCAAACTTTACAGTAGGCGCTATGCATTCCACTAGGTAGCGTTCTCCTGGCATCCACCACACCCAGATTGGTCCATTAGACTGCCAGAGAGTGAACCGTGTATCATCACTCCAAACAACATGTTTCCAGCTCCAGAGTCCAGTTGCGGCGTGCTTTACACCACTCCAGCCGACGCTTGGCATTGTGCATGGTGATGTGAGGCTTGTGTGCAGCTGCCCGGCCATGGAAAACCATTTCATGAAGCTCCCGGCGCACAGTTTGGGTTCTGATGTTGTTTTCAGAGGCAGTTTGGAGCTCTGTAGTGAGTGATGCAACACATGACAGGCGGTACAGCACTTAACTAAGCAAACTGTAACTGAGCAATGACTTATTCCACAAGAACAGCATCATAGGAGTGCAACACAACTCAGGCGACAGTGACTACTGTGTGATGCAGGAGCTACAAAACTCCTAAAGGCTGAACAAAGCAATTCATGTTTTCTGTCTTCGCTCTGCAATCTCCTTCTGCACATGTTCTGAAAACACAACAAGTTGCGTAGCACGCTGCCATAGTGGCTAAAGCATGCAACACTGTGCCCGTGAAAAATGGTTTTAGTTTAAAATAGCATAGCAATCCCCTGTTGCAAAGTCATAAATGCTGCCACAATCATCACTGGAACAAAACCTGGTTATTCTGAAAAAAAGTGGCGAGACGCACCTCCTGTTGTCATTCTTTCATATGCTCTCCAGGGGGGAAATTTCACTTGTGCCTCACGGTGCTTGAGTTTGGGTTATTGCTTTTTATTTTTTATACATAATTGTACCGCCAACATGCTGTCAGTCAAATTGGAGGAGGAAGAGGAAAGATAGAGGGGTAAAAAAGCAATTTCAAAGCTTGAAATAAAAACCTGTGGGAATTACTTTGGCCACGTCTCGGTCTGCTTCTGTCTCAGGTCTTCAGTTATTTCTTTCAATCAGACTTTTAAAAATAAAGCTAGAGAGTCTGCAGACAGTCTGAAAACACTGACAAGAAACACAGCGCATTTATGTTGATAAGTCAACTCACGCAGAGCTTTGCAAATGATTATGTTAAAAAGAAAACACCAGTTTGAATGTTTTAGGTATTGTCCAAAAAGTATGTATTGGAGTTGGTTGTACATTTTTGATATCTGAATATTTCAGTAGTTCAGCCAACCTACTTTCCCATGAGCTTATGATTAGCACTGTTCTACCATGTTTACTTCTCTCCTGCTTCCCCTCCACTGCTGGAGAATTTGGTTTTGGTTTGATAGATGCAGAAATTAGAGCATGTAATTGCAAACCTCTTGATTCATAGTTCCAATGTAGTCTGTTGAGTAATTACATTACACACTTGCGTCACACAGCCATGTTGCCTGTGATAAAAATGTGTTTTTTTTCTTCTGCAGCCTTTTACAGGCCAAGCTCGAGAGGTTTGGAGAGAGTTGTGCCGCCCGCTTGCCTCTTGTATGCTGAGGTTTATTACACTGCTTACTCTTCCTACACTAGCACAACCACCCTCTTTACATCCAGCATCTGCAAACAATCTAAACGTATCCTGTTGTCACACAGACTGGAAAAGCTGTGCCTTCCTTTTCAATCTGTTGTCTATTGTGTAAGCTTTAAAACACCAAATGGCTCTGGTGTGGAGATAAGTTAGCTGTAATTATTTCCCAAATTTCAGTCCTGTTGCTGACACCTAACACTCGGTGTCACCGGTGTTGTACAATCAGGTTTGCACCAACATAACAAAAGAGCACGTCAGAAACATGCTGCCCCTTGATGCACTAGGTCGTAACTCTTTCTCTTCCGTCTGTTGTTGTCTTTTCGCCAGGATCTCGACCCAGGCTCGAGGATGCGCCGCCCCGCATCGTAGAACACCCGTCTGATCTGATCGTGTCCAAGGGCGAGCCGGCCACCCTCAACTGTAAGGCCGAGGGACGGCCGACTCCAATGGTGGAGTGGTACAAAGATGGTGAGCGCGTCGAGACGGATCGGGAGGACCCTCGATCCCACCGGATGCTCTTGCCCAGCGGCTCCCTCTTCTTCCTGCGAATTGTACACGGGAGGCGAAGCAAACCCGACGAGGGCATCTATGTGTGCGTGGCGCGCAACTACCTGGGAGAGGCTGTCAGTCGCAATGCGTCGCTGGAGGTGGCAAGTAAGTCTTTAATATTTTGCTATTTTGGCTGGAGTGCTCAGGTGTGTGTGTGTGTGTGTGTGTGTGTGTGTGTGTGTGTGTGTGTGTGTGTGTGTGTGTGTGTGTGTGCGCGCGGAATTAAGTTAAGGACTTGTGACATGTGACGCTACAGTGATACTAAAGACAGTAATGTCTAGAGCTGCCCCCCCCTCTTAGTTGATTAGTCGACTAATCGGTCGTTTTGGTCTTAAGTCGACTCAGATTTCTTAAGTCCATTAGTCATATTTTATGCGTTTTTCATGCTGAATGACTTATTTCCAAGAAAGTCACGTGCACATCTCTGGCAAACACAAGATTTAAGGTGGTGCGTTTGCATGACTGTGGAAAAACTCAGTTTCCCAGATCTGTCCGTTGAATCAACTGATCGATTAGTCGACTAAACCGGTTGAGTGTTGGTCGACTAAAAATATCTTTAATCGAGGACAGCCCTAGCAGCATCAAGCAACATCAACTACCATTTCATCATGATAATGGGCTGAATACAAAACATCACACGCCGAGAAAACAAAAGGAACACAGCGGGCAGTGCAACACAAGTTTGTGTATAGGTAAGAAGAGATAGCTGTGATAGCCCAGTGCTTGTCCACATATCAGGTGTCAGACATCGTGTCATGTATTATGTAGTTCCAGTAATAAGGAAACAAATGAAATCCCAGATAGTGTAATACTGTAAAAGTAATACTGTTAGCTGCACTGTAACAGCAGAGGAGTGTAGAGGCAGCTCCAGAGGACTCTGTGCTCTCTCTCATCATCACTATCACTCGGCTGAGTTAACTCAAGACGTCACCCCTGACCTTGGTGTCAGATCTCTTGGCAGCCCCCCCCGTCCACCGACGCCCACCACCCTCGCCTCCTCTCCGGCCTCCGACATCACATCCATATCTTGTCCCGCTCCAGAGAGCCTGGCCTCTGCGACCTGGCCTGTTAATGTAGATGGATGACAGCTAGCTCCTGCAAAGAGATAACAGTTGTCGCCACTGGACAGGAAAGCTAAAAAAAAAATATAATAATAACTTCCTGGCAGGGAGAGGAAGAAAGGCCACTGTTGGTTGGCAGCTTCTCTCTAGCAGATGTTACTTCCTTAAAATACAACTAACTCCTGTCAGATGGGTTTCCAACAGACACTCCTCTCCATAACAAGCTGCTTGTAATCAGTGACACTTTAATGGAATGCAGATAGGGCCAATTAAATCTAGTCCTCATTACCTTCACTGTTAGAATATATCTTTAAAGTATAACTTTGTTTTGAAAGCATGTATGAATACAAATATAGTATATAGAGGACTGGTTTATTGCTGCATCCAGGTGGGTGTTTTGGTTAGGGATAGAGCGAATATCAGGCCGTTTTTTGTCAGTTTGCAGGTTATCTGTATCAGCGTTTTATTTGCCTGATAACCGATAAAGTTAATGAATTAAAAAGTGTTCTACTCTGGCTCTGCTACAGCTCTGTGTCTGTCCCTCTGCTTCAGTTTGACTCCCCACTGAGTCTGACTTAATGTCCCCCCCACAACACTATCTGTTACTTGGTACTATGTTGAAAGTTTCTCATTTTTTAAATAATTGCTAAAAGTTCTCATATTATGCTTTTTTTTTACTTTTTCCCTTTCCTTTATTGTGCACGTTATAGGTTTACAAAGTGAAAAAGCCCAAAGTCCCCCCCAAAGGGAGTTACCATCTCCAACAGAAAACACTGTTCACAAACTGCTCCAAACAGCTCTATTGTAGTCCAGCCTTTACTTCAGAGACAAACGTGGTCACTTTGGAACACACGTTATAATGCTCGCCTAGCTGCTAGCATGGCACGCCCTCATACTCTGCTTCTGACTGGCTAGTAGTCCTTACCTAGGTACTGTCAGGGCACGCCCTCATACTCTGCTTCTGACTGGCTAGTAGTCCTTACCTAGGTACTGTCAGGGCACGCCCTCATACTCTGCTTCTCACTGGCTAGTAGTCCTTACCTAGCTACTGTCAGGGCACGCCCTCATACTCTGCTTCTGACTGGCTAGTAGTCCTTACCTAGGTACTGTCAGGGCACGCCCTCATACTCTGCTTCTGACTGGCTAGTAGTCCTTACCTAGGTACTGAGCATGTGTGACTCCCAACAAAGATGTAACAGAAGTGAGATGTCTCACTCTGTAGCTAAAACAGAGAGCTCAACACACTGGGTGAAAAGAGGAGCTGCAGCATGTGCAGTACAACAAATATATATGGTGTTTTTTGAAAATTAAACCAACCTATTCTGATTTAACCTCTAAATACAATTATGAACCTGAAAATGAGCATAATATGAGCACTTAAAAGCTTTTAAACAAAGTTTTATGTTGTAACATTCCAAAATCTTAATTTTGACTTAAAGATTTTCATTTTCACTGTAAATACATATCGGTTCCAAATATCGGTTATCGGTTTTATTAACTACTAATAATCGGTATCGGCCTTGAAATACCAGTATCGGTCGATCCCTAGTTTTTGTTATGTCACATTGTCAGAAAATAATGTGACTTGTGTTTTCAAAATGGACTACAAACCAGGTGCTGCTGAATGACTTATGGACAAAATGGTCGAAAGAGTACATACTGATCATTGTGTTGATATTGACAGCCGGCACACAAAATGAACTTTTGCCTCTGTTGTGCTTTGCTTATCTTCAAATTTGGATTAGAATGAGTCAGAACAGCATGCTGTTAGCAGAAACACCCGTTAAGATTGAAACATTTCCTCTAACCCCTTCACTCTGGCCTCTCCTAATATCATCCACCCGTCCAAACAGAAACCATCTCAGGAATTTCTCATCGCACTAACACAAACCAGCTGAAAGCGCTAAAAGAAACCCCATTCCCATTTAAAAAAAAATCAGTGAAACTCTAGACCCCTGTCAAACACCTCACCCATCATATGTTCCTGAAAGGCTCCAGCCCCTAACTTAATAATCAGGCTGGATTTTCACTGACTGCCTCCACAGAAAAACAGCCCATGAATCATTCTCTCTCCTCTATAAACAGCTGGGATCTGTGCACTGTGTCCGTCACCTTTGCTAAAAGCTGCATGAGGAATTGCCTTTAACCTTGCTCTTGCTCTGTTTTTAGGTATTACGATCAACAGCTGCGGGGTATTTGTGATTTAAGCCGTATATGGAAGCCGAGCAGGTAGATTAGACGGTGTTGTGAATCACTTTTCACAGAGCTGGTTATGAGAAAGAGCATAGGAGTAGAGCAGTGACAGATGCTATAACCTCCACTCCCTATGAATAATCCCTAATGGGTTTCTGTGCGCTGTGCTAGTTTTGAGCTCTCCCTTTTAAGTTGAAGAGGAATTGTCCTTGCTCTTTTTTAATTAATAATGACATTACGATAGTGCTTACTCACAACTAAAGACGCATTATTATCATTTTTTGCCAGCACCCTGGCAGCTACTCTCTCAGACAAGCGTTCCCTTGGACAGGATCTCAAACAAGGCTCTGTGAGGCAGTGTGTATTTTGAGGCTACATCTACACTACTACATTTTCGTTTAAAAACTAATATCTTTTTCTACTTTTACGCCTCGCGTCCACACTACTCCGGCGTTTCAGAGCCCCTCAAATGGAGACATTTGGAAACACTGCTGCCCTCGTTTTGCTTTCAAATCTCCAGCGTTGCTTCCAGGGCTGCAGCTATCAATTACTTTAGTAATCGAGTATTTTACCGATTATTCCATCGATTAATCGGATAAGAAATACTTTTGTTTTATTGAAGAGAAATAATAAACAATAGTTTGGTTAAATTTTCGGAAAAAGCAACATTGTTATTGCCTACATTGCTTACAATATCATCTCTCAAAAAACTAAACATATTAAGTGCCATATTACATTGTTTTTTTTAAAGATTTTTTTTTTTTTCAAATGATATCAACCTCACACTAAGGCATACATTAAACATACATAAACATTACATTAAGTTGTGCAACTTAACTTTCAGCACTACAAGTTTCAACCTGAGACTGATCTGTATATAGGCCTATATGTAAATATATGTAAATATTAGTTATACTCAACCTATTTTTATTTATATATTTGATTACAATGCTACACAGCTCTGTTACACGTATGCTATTAGATCGTTGATCAGCTGTTTCTCCGTGAAGAGAGAGAGTGAGAGAAGATTGTGCGCAACAATCAGCTGTTTTTCTGAAGGGATAGTCAACATGTCGGCTCTTTAGATCAGATTGTGGTCACCGCTACGTATTTTCTTGTCTTTGATTTTGCTAGTTGTTGTGTTTGGTGTAGTTTCATCGTCCATACGACTCTATGATTTACTTTTGTCGGGTCCGCTTCGTGGAATGGATGAGAAATGTTTTCTGTTGAGATGCTGAAGCATTGACGTCGTGCTATTATTGTGCTAAGCTAGTTTGGTTTTTCAGTAGACGCACTGTCCAGAGTTCTCGTTCTAATCACGTTTGAACTGATTCCAAACTTTGGACACTTCCTGTGGTTTCCTCCAGCCTGTCTCTTCTCTTAGCCCCTCACTATCTACGCTCTGGCATGGGTCGCCAACAGACTGAGCAGCGTCTGGTGTGCGACAGTAATAATGATCCGTGTGGAAACACCGTCCGTCAGCGATACAACGTTGGTAACATTGATTTAACGAAGCTTTGAGGCAAATCATTTTTGCATCGAGGATTTTTTGTAATCGAATTATTTGAGTTATTCGAGGAATCGTTTCAGCCCTAATTGCTTCGTAGTCTGGACGGACACAAACGGAGACTTTTGGAAAGGTTGATGCACGTCAGTCAGTCTTATCGGTTGTTGTTCTTTCTCCAAAGTATTTTCTGTATTTTCAACGAGTACATCCATGATTTTCAACCGCAGAGTAACGTCAGACAATCTGCTTCCTGTGGACACTGGCACGCACATGCCCAGTGTGTGTGAACGGTCATGTGATATGTGTTGTCAGCTAAAACTCTAGTGTGGACGGAGATCCAGTTTTTGTCTCAAAACGCTGTTTAAAAATGAAAACGTAGTAGTGTGGATGTAGCCTGAGCCAGTTGGTTTTAATACTAGTGTCTTGCAGTCTGCACGGCCACGCAGCTGATCAGTTCATCTGTTTTTCTGTTTATCAAGCTTTCTGTTGCGCGGCCCTTCGGGCAGTGACATTCTCTGCAGCTGTCTGCAAACAGACACACGCACAGGGACACAACTCGGGGCCCAGCAGTGGTTCTGCCAGATAGGAATTCCTAATCCATGGTGGGAGAGGAAAAACTGCAAGTGTGTGTTTTACTTGTGTTTTCTTGAGTGTGCGTCTGCCTGCACAGCCACACAAACCCACAACAAACCGCCTCCAGAGAAAGAGAGAGGGAGAGAAATAGAGAGAGAGGTTATATTGAACAAACAGTGGGCCAGTGCCAAAGCCAAGCCAGGGCCAGCGCCTGCCAACCCCCTCTGCATGGCACCAATGGGGCCGGAGATAAGGCCACGGTCACATAAGCCCGCCTGGAGCTGCCAGGGGGCTCAGCATGGCACCAGGGAAGGCGCAAGATGGCACTTTGTGGCATGGTGTCACTTCACTCCCCAGCCTGTGACTTGGAAGCACTGGGGGCAAACTGAGAGGGAGCTGCATTGTGTGTTGGTGTGTATATTTGGTATCGGGATGGGAGCCAGCACGGTGGGAAGGGTGGAAGGTTCGGGAGGTTTAACCCCTCACAGTCCATCTGCTGCAGGCTGAGAAGCAGGCAGGGTGGTGAAGGGTGGCCACTGAGCGGCAGTATGGATGAACTGGCAGAATGTTGCAAGTGCTGACACATAGACCTGCCTTGAGAGTTTGTCTAGAAAGTGCTTTATTTTGTTCCATGTCATGTGTTTCTGTGTTTCTTTGTACCAAAGGGTAGAGCTGTAATCGGGCCTTAAAAGTTCGGCCCGACAAGGCCCGAACCCGACAGAATTCAGCCTGAGCCTGACAAGTACATTTTGATTGACAGCTTTTTAAAAGCCTGAACCCGTTTACAGCCCGACATTATTCAAATTTCACAGCTCTTTTGCCTTTTGTCAAGAATGAGTAATTTTTACATAATTTATTCATGACTAACGTAGGCTATAGGCCACTTGGAAGTTGGAACAAAGAAATAAAATAAGTCCTCCAGAGGCCAGCCTCCTCAGCATCAATGTTCACGCTAATCGAAACGCATCACCTGACCGCTCATTTACCGCGCATCCCGGAGCGCAAGCCCGGCCCGAGCCCGGCCCGAGCCCGTGTAAAATGATAGAAATTAAGACCGAACCCGACCGTTCGGGCAAAGATCTTCAGCTCTACCAAAGGGGCCAGGATGAAAGATCTTTTTTAAAATCGAGCTTTTACTACAGCTTGTCTGGACATTTTCTCATGTAGAATTGAAGCGGCAGTTGATAAGCGAGACCCTACGTGCCCGGACAGATTGGAAAAGATTGGCGCCGAAAAATAAAAATAGCTGCGCTACGCTGCTATACGCGCCGCTTACGCCTTACATGGAGAAAAACACGTCTGTAAATCAGTGGATAGATTTTTTTGTGCTTCACAACCCCTGTAAAATGACTTGTTTCACTATCAGAATTTGATCCATTCAGACTGATAACATTTGGAAAGTCTAGAAGAACAGTGGCCTCTGGCCCAAAAATACGTTTTTCCATAGACGTAAAAAAAATGTTAACTTCACAATCATGGCGAAATGAGTCGTTTCACTATCCGAATGTGATCCATTCGGTCCGATAACATTTTGAAACTCTAGAAGAGCTGCAAGACTAAATCATTTAATCCTCATTCAAGTTAGCGGAGCGCTAAACCAGAAGTAGCCGGCTCGGACAGCGGAGGTCTGTAGTGTGGCTGCTCTGCGGGACGCACATTGCGGAAGCAGCGCCGATCACCCCGGTCATTTCTGGCTCCATGATGGCTTCATGCGCCACTGGGCAACTCTCATAGGAATGAACGGGACTCTGCCTCGAACGCTGTATCCAGTTCTTAGTATACATCCATGTAGCAAACAGACCGATGTTATAAAAAGGGCGCTTATGGCGCCTCCAAGATCTCCCATCCCAGTGTGACCCAGAGATGGAGACACTCCAAGGGTCCTACATCAAAAGGTCACAGTTAGAGCTGTAACAATTCCAAATTTTACCATACAATTGAATTCTCCCAAATAATTGCGATCAACAATATAATTGTCTCTTTCAGTCCAATTAAAAAAATATATTTATGTATGTGTTTTTCAGACAAATTCAACTTTTGAATAAATCCCAGGATACATCTTTTCCTTATAAAATACCATAATAACCAAAATATTATAATACCATAAAAAACATTGTATTTGTTTCTTAAATGAACATAAAACTGACATCTACTATCAGTCATACCCATAGGACCTCAGCTAATGTTAAACAAAGAAATGGCGATACCTAGTCCCAGTGCACTCTTTTAGCAGATATCTGATCAACAGTGACTCCGTTAGTTCTAATATACATTACATTCGTTCAGAATGTTTAGCAGTTCATTATAATTCAAGTTCTCCCAGGACAAGTGTGTGCAGAGTGTAGACCATTTTTCCTTTTGTAAGCATTCCTACTGACAATTAGTCACTCAATAAGTCATTGGGCACGGTTCTGCTTAGTTACATCGGTAACCGTTTCCACTTATTAAAGGCATGTTTGATGAATGGGGGGGTTTGATGCATGAGTCTTTTCAAGCTTCAGTATGTGGAGCATAACCTCAAGTATGATGTAGCTGGCGGGTTACAGTAGCTAATAGGTCATTTTTTAAACAAACAATGCACTGATGACTTTGCATAGCAACAAGAGACAAGCACAGTTTCACCAGTTACCTCAATAATTCATATTACACAAGTGTAGCTGTCACCCAGCTGTAAGCCTTACAAATCCTTTGCTCTGTACATTCTATTATCTTGCATTAAGAACCGATCCCGTAGCGCTTTACTGAATATATCCTGAATGCGTGTTTTGTGCACCCAATCCTATCCGATTTCACGCCTTAAAAGAGATTCTTTGATCCTGAAAATGCGGCCTACAAAGTTCCGCGCCAGGAGCAGAGGCCAATTCATGTCAGATGCATAAAAGTCAATCAAGCACAATAGACCTAACGGGCCAGACACCCCTGGGTGGGGATTTGACATTCAGAGTGACTTGCCCAAGCTCCTGGCGGCTTTTTCTTTGAGTGTTTCATACCTCTGACGTTTTTATTATGCCTGCTACGTCTCTACCGCCTGGCTTTATGGCTCATGAATATTCAGCCAACAGGGGAGGGAAAGAGGTGGGTTTATTTTACGGTGCTGGGGGGGCGGAGTCAGATGCATTTCAAATAAAGCTAACTGGTAACCCCCCCAACCCACCCCTACCCCTTTTTCAAAGGTTGTTGTTGTTTGGAGGCCAAGTCTTCAAGGTTCAAGATGGCAGCTGCTGTGTGGAATTTGGGGAAGAAACTGGTGAAGATGTGATGAAACTCCTGTCTTCCTCTGCGTTTGTGTGAATCTGTTCTCGTGTGTGTGTGTGTGTGTGTGTGTGTGTGTGCGTGTGCATGTGCGTGTGCGTGTGCGTGTGTGTGTGTACATCTTTAAGACTTTGTAACGAGAGTCTGGCCACCTTTCTCACCCTTAGTAATCCTAGACACCAGTGTGGGAGAAACAGCTGAAGCAGCACCGTCACCTCTTGGATCCTCCTTTCTCTTTCTCCTTTTCACTCACACTCACACACACACACACACACACACACACACACACACACACACACACACACACACACACACCTGTCAAACTGTTTTTGATCATTGAGATCCCTGTGCAAAAAAAATGGACTTCAGGGTTTATGGATTTGGAAATGGTGGGGGGGGGGAGTGGTGGTTAGGAAAGAGTTGTTATGACTAAAAGAAGAGATAAAGTGAACCCCCAACCTCCCACTGGTTCCCCTGTGCCCCCCTCCCTCTGCTGTCCGTGCTCTGCTGGAGCTGCCCTCTGTCCCTTTTATTAACCCCAGTGGTCTGGAGCCATATGGGCTGTGATTGGAGCTCTGTGGTGCACGCTGTCATACACAGCGGCATGCAGTCACACTGATCTGTACATTTACAGACTGTACAAGTAGCCGTATACCTGCAGGCTACGGCTAAGTGAGCACTGACCTGCTACCTGTTAGCATTATCAATCACTGGAGTATGTCAGTGCTGCTCTAACCACCAGCTCAATTACCCGCATTAAAAACAAATATCTTTTGCTACATTCACGTCTCACATTTCGTTTCTGAGCCCTAAAATGGAGAAACTTGGAAACACTGCCGCCCCTGTTTTGGTTTGAAAACTCCGGAAGTTTCTGTGTAGTCTAGACGGACAAAAACGGAGACTTTTGGAAAAGGCGATGCACGTCAGTCAGTCTTATCGTTAGGTAGCTTACATTCCTTTCAGTAACCGTTCCACCTCGTCCTCGCTCCAAGCTAATATATCCCTGCCCTTACTTTTCACCATTGTGGCTCTTTTATTTTCAACTCCTACAGCCATGATTTTCAACCGCAGAGTAACATCAGACAACCTGCTTCCTGTTTGCCCAGTGTGTGTGAACGGTCATGTGATATGTGCTGTCAGACGTGTTAATATGGACAGTTAGTTCTGCTACTAAGCTCAAACTCTTGTGTGGATGGAGATTAACTTAAAAATGAAGTGTAGATGTAGCCTTAATGCCATGGTTTAATAAAATGTATTCCTGTGAAACTGTTGAAACAAAGCTGAGGGACGCCTTCACCCTCCCGACTAAATGCCTCTCTTCCGTTTTGCCTAAACTGTGTAACGTTTATAAAAAAGAAATAAAAATCTTCAACCATATTCTGAATAAGCTTCTTAGCTGGAAGCCTACTTTGAATGAGCTGATATTATCTGTTCAGCTATTGCAAGACAGCTGATTATATCAGTTTGTCCTTTGACCTATTGAGGACGAGATGTCTTTGACAGTCTGTCAGTCAAATGTTAGAAGAAAGAGCAGCTATTGACCTGTGCTGTAGCTCAGCACATAAGTGTCTTTTTTCTTGTACTTGTTCTATAATCAGTTGTAGATAGCATCCATGAGTAATCCACGTATTATGTATTCATTTGCCAACTTCATAATTTCTAGCAGTTAAGGAAAGCTGGTTAGATATTCATTTCATTAGTTGTAAGAAAGGTGCTCTTTTTGTAATGTCCCAGACTGATGGCAGCATTAATGTTGAGGCCAATAGTTTCTGTGATCACAGAATCATGGAAGGAATCGCGAAATTAAGAATTTAAAAAAGCTATAAAACAGATTCCATAGCCCCGATGAGTAAAACATGAATCAGATTTGTTACTTGGGATGGTTGTGGGACAGTAAGCAAGTGTAACTGTGAAGCCTTTTAGGGCCGTCCACACGACAACGGAATGTTTTGAAAATCTGGGAGTGGAATATGAGTAGGCCTACACATCCCACTGGTATGACTTTCACGTAAAGCCCTCGCTGCATCTTCCTGTGCATTCACAGGAGCATGACAGTGTTTTCACCAGCTGTCTGAAGCACTTTGTCCATTCAGATCCATTTGTCGAGACAGCTACTGTCAAGGCTTGTTTACCATTTTCCTCATACCAGTGGTGGAATATCAGATCCTTTACTTTAATAAAAGTACTAATACCACACTGTAGAAATACTATGTTATAAGTAAAAGTTCTGCATTGAAAATGTTACTTAAGTAAAAGTATGTAAGTATCATCAGGAAAATATACTCAAATGCAAAAAAAATCCTCACATTTTAGCAACTGGGAACGATCCAAACAGTTCTGTGCATCATCATATCAATATGTGTATTTGTATTCAGCACATGGAGCCAAGAGGGAGTGTTACAGCGACACCATCACCTCTTCAGCAGTGACGCGCTCAGTTGATGATAACAAGCTCTCCTCTCTGTGTTTGTGTGTATGTGTCTGTCTATCTAAGTGTGAGCTCTGAGGTGTGTTCATGCTTCACTAATGGGATCGCAGGTCCCAGCCTGGAGGACAGAGCTTGTGGCCATTCTGGTCTTAAAAGAAGGGGATCAGATGGCCGGAGTGAGGCCATGGGCCTCTGGCTTAACCCCCTCTGTGTGAACTGGCCGCCTGCCCATCATTGAGCCAGACCCAGCAGCCTAACCCTCCTCCAGAGGATGGCCATGAATTAATTAGGCCATACTAAAGGCGCGTGCAACCATTGACCAGCATCCTGTGTGTGTGTGTGTGTGTGTGTGTGTGTGTGTGTGTGTGTGTGTGTGTGTGTGTGTGTGTGTGTGTGTGTGTGTGTGTGTGTGTCATAAAGGGTCAGTAGGACAAAAGCAGAAGGATGAGGGGTTGGTTGGGGTGGGGGTTGTTCAGGGGGGAGAGGCACTGACAACAGGTGGTGTGAGGAAGAGCTTTAACCCCCCCTCCTTTAACGACAGTGCGCAGGGGCCACAGGGGCTGTGGAGAACAATAAAGGCCCCTTGGTCTAACCGTTGTGTCCAGTCACAGCCCGTTATCTCTCTGACTCACCAGTCCCTCAATGCTAAATGACTTTCCTCATTGGTCATCTCCCAGGTTTCTTCCCATGTACTGTGTGTGTGTGTGTGTGTGTGTGTGTGTGTGTGTGTGTGTGTGTGTGTGTGTGAGAGAATGTATATTTCTAGTTACATACTCATACAAGTATGAACGTACAGGGGGTGTACACATAAAAAGCCACATGTTAACTCCAGTGAACACATCCAGTATGGACACACCATGAATTTCAAAAGCATCATATAATAAGTACCCCTAATTTAGTCTAAACCTTCTAAAGACAATAAAACTTCACAAAAATAAATAATTGAACACTTTTATATCCACTAAAGCCTTGATGTAGTTCATGAATATTTCATGTATTTTTGTATGTCTTTGCTGAAGTATCTTGATTAAGAATGTAATTAATTGAGAGTCATTAGTCATGGTCTTACAGGATGCAAATGAGCCCCTGTTTGGGCTCATTGAGGCCAACAATAGCCCTCTGGCAAAACTACACAAGGGGCGGTGTGGTGTGAGTGTGTTGCCTCAGGGTACAGATTAAAAGGAAGAAATATAAACCAGGAAGTCCAGTTGGAAGCCTTATCCGACACAAAGACACGGCACAGCAGTTTATACATGCTTTTAGGCATAATTGGAACTGGAAAGTTCTCATATCAGCGACCATTTGCTCCACTGTCTCAATGTTTGCCAGGTTAACATGACTACGAGTCATTGCACATGGAATTTGTACTTGCATGTAGTTGATTTGCGCAGGGGCAGAAGTTGAACCAGGATTTCCCCAGACTTGTTTGCATGGTGAGCCAGAGCCCTCTGCAGCATGCTGCCGCCTCTTTGAAATTAATGAGGAGCCTGTGTTTTTTAATGTCCTGCTAATGTTGGTCTGAATGTGCCCGTAGGGGGCATGAGGGGCGCATCATGATGAAAAACGCAGTATGGAATCTGTAGCGAAAGTAGAACAAAAGACAACAATAATGTGATGAGATGCGACAGGGAAACAGGCACTGAACATAACACAAATAATAGATAGGACAGCGAAGGCAAATGGCACACAGTTGGGCGTGAAAGAAATCCATCAACTCATCACAAAACGACACAAAAAGCAGGACACATCTGGGGAGTTTCAGGCGTCATCAGTGACAGACCAACACAATCAATACACGGTTTAAAGGAATCAGTCAAACGCAATCAGAGAGTCATTACAGAGCGGATAAAAAGGGAGGACATTCAAACAACACAGGGAGAAGTATGTGGTGTGCCAGGTACCAAGCAGGAAAATCACCGTAAGAGTGAATGTTAAATCCCCAATTGAAGCCGTCTAAGAATCAAAATGATCTTTACTCAACTTGTTGTGGTCTTTGGACAGCACATTGTAGTTATTGAACCAATCAATGGAGTCACTGGGAAAACCATTGAACCACAGAGTGTGGTACAGTTGAGTGTACAATAGCTGCACGACATTTGACAGCAGCAACGGGACACTGCAGTGTCATCACTGGACAACTTCATTTATCCTGTGTAGTTATTATGTGTCAACTTGTTCTGGTAATTGATAAAAGCTTATTTAAGTCAATAGACAACAAGTTCCTATCGGTGGAACACTTATTCTGATTGCTGTATAACTAATTCTAGGTTTTGGCCAGCTCATTTTAAGTATTGGAGTCATTCCAAGTTGGAAACTATTTCTGCTTGTTTCTTGGCAATTTATTCTACTCGCTCCAGGAACTGGACAACTCACACCAGTAATTGGACATCTTCTCATTGGTGCTGCCTTCATACATGGCCGCCCTCAAGCTAAATCTCCAGTACACTTTACACTTACACTTTAATTTGATGAAGGATATGGTTTCTATCAAGAGACAGTTTAAGCAATATTTTCAACTCCGATGCAGCATTTTATAAGCACTTGTTGGGAAATTAATATTTGAGTGGCAGAAAATATCAGTCCATTCTGAATCACTGGTGGTAAACGTTAAGTTGGCATTATGTCCTTGTTGGACCCCAGGAAGACTAGCTGGTCGTCTAGGCGTCAGCTAATGGGGATCCTTACTAAATACAAATGTAAATTGACATGGTTCCCCTTCTGCATATAAATAAGGGGCTTAAGCTCCTCTCTTGCATGTTGAGGACTGTTTGCAACTGTCATGCTAAGAGCATCTTCTTGAGCAATGAGAGCATGTTTAACAGTAGAGGAGGCTTAATCTTTAATGTCAGCCTCGTTGGATGTGCTTTTAGTACGTGCGTCTTTGTTCACTTCTGTCACAGTGTTCCTCGTCTCACCTTTTTGAATTCCCCGACTGTTGAGAGAGACGTTTTCAAAGGCAGTCTCTCACTTCAAATGATCCTTTGGAACTTTTCTATCGACAGAAGCATTCACCTTAAATTATTTGGTATGGCCCAAGTAATACTGGCCGCCAGCCCTTTGTGGTGAAAAGGTATTTCAGGGGGATTTAGGTATATTTGACCTGTCTGCAAATGGTAAATACGAAGGCAAACAGCTGTGGAAAATGCTTATTGATTTCTACTCGTGTGTATTTGTACGGGAATCATTTCTCCTTAAGACGCGCTCCCACCTCGGAGTTCTAAAAGGTCAGCGAATGGGGGCTTAAGTCATTCAAGTGGAGCTAAATGGATTTCTGCTCCAAGATCCATCTGTTTTTGGAGTTTGTTGACAGGGTGGAAAATTGGAACTGTTGCTCTTCCCTCCCCCAGTCGCACCATCACCACCACCTCCTCCCCTTTGAGTGCAGAGGTATGAACAGACATGGCACACCAGCAGGGTAAGAAGTGTGGTGGGCACGAAGCAGGATACAAGGCCTGGCCATCTGCTCCAGCTATGTGAACACATTTGTGTACGTTTGACAGGGAGAACTGCGGCATTGCTTGGGCTTTGGCCATAAGTTGCGTTAGCAGACAGGGACAGCTGACAGGAGGGGGGGATCATCTCACAAGGGGAGACTGGCTCTCCTCCAACAGGAAGACGCTGATGTCAGCCAGACGATTCACCTTTTTCACCTTTCAGGCAGCAGCGGGAAAGTGGACAGTGTCAGAGTTATCAGCCTAACAATGAAACAGCACACAGGCAGAAAATGACAGGGCCCTTGTGTGTGTGTGTGTGTGTGTGTGTGTGTGTGTGTGTGTGTGTGTGTGTGTGTGTGTGTGTGTGCGTGCGCGCAAACGACAAGATACACTGCTGAGAAAAAGCTTACAAGACGGTGAGACAGCATAGGAACTTACAAGCAGCAGTCAGGTTCTCCTGCTCTGGATTTAGCATTTAGCCATCCATCTCTCTGCAGACACGTCTGCCTTTTTCCACCAAGAAAAGAACAAACTGGTATCAGCACTAGCTGGTAATTTGACGTCTTACTAAGCGATCCCACAATAAGCGAGCATTCAGACTGAAAATAACACTGGGTTGGAAAAATGCAAGTTGTTGTGTTGCTGCTGCTGTGTTGCTACAGGTACATGTGAGATGAGTACATTTGTTCCAGGAAGTCGAGTGTGAGTGCTACATCCATGAATTCGTAACCTAACAGATGCCAAAACACTGCATGGGGGTAAAGAATACCGGGAGACTTGTATAATGACAACAGTCATTTCTCCTCCCTCTCAATGATTGCAAGGTACAACGTTGTTACAAGAAACTCTCCTAGGAATGAGCACTGGCGAATACTTGAATGTTTTCGCGGCCCCTTTTTAGTTTGACAACCCCTGTGTTTGTCATGCCAGTGCAGTGGTCTCATTGAAGTGAAAGAGGTGGCTGTGATTTATGACGTAGTGCTAATCTGAACACTACACACACTAAATTACCCTGTTAAAATTTCACTTCACATTGTTGGAATCGCGTTCTTGAAGGTGCTCATCGCCACCATCCCACCGCAGCGGTCAATAATTAATGGGGTTGTGTGTGTGTGTGTGTGTGTGTGTGTGTGTGTTCTTGTTGGGTGGGGTCACCCATTGTCTATAGGCGCCTCTGTCCACCTCGTTCTCCTTGAGCTCGAGTTGAACAGTGTTTCTGGTTTTCCACATGGGTGAACTACAGTAGCCTTGACTGGGCCAGAGGGTCAGCTGAGGGCGGTTCAGGGCAGGCAAGTTGGGTGGGAGGGGGGGCGGGGGGCTGTTTTGCCTTACAATAGGCTTCCCAGCATTTCTCAGTGACCCTCTTACCCTGCTGCTATAGGCTGCACGACGTCGGCCATTACTAGATTAAAGTAATCCTCTTTTCAGGGCCAGACAATTGCTTTATTAGCTGACCACACACAGAAGCCTGACCACCTTTGTATTAGTATTGTTGTGGGGGGGCCCTCGGGGTCCCGGGGTGGGTGTTATTGATGGAGGTTGGCCAGAGGGGGAGTGGAGGTTTGTCGCTGTTGTTTTAGCTCTCCTTAGCAATGCCATGCATACATTACTTCTCCTTGTTCAGCACTTCACACCAGCCATGTCTGTCTGTGTTCAGATACCGATACCAGTTTCGGAAAAAGCCTCCGATGCTGCCTAAAATGCTGGTATCGGCAAGTACTGGAGTTTATGCACCAATCCGATACCACGTAATTTAGCACCAAAGAAAATTATACTTTAAAGTAGTTTATTTATATTGTTGTTCTGTTATGACTGACGGTCAAACTGGATAATAAAAGACGGCGTTCATTGTTTGTGTTTGTTCATGTTTCACAAAGAGTGTAACAACAATGACATAAATCATATCACAGCCATACGGGGTTAGTAGCATACAGCTGTTTAAACATAATGAAATAGATGTATTTTTTAACACACTCGTATCAGATCGGTTACCGGTATCGGCCGATACGCAAGTTCAGGTATCGGTATCGGGAAAGAAAAAATGGTATCGTAACATCTCTAGTTGTGCATGTATGTGTTTGCGGAGGGGAGGTATATTCTTTTCATGGTGCAACACACACACACTTGCAAATTTACACACGGCACCCTCCACGTCTCATATTACATATCACATATTGGACATATTGCCTGAATTACAATGAGCTTAAGTGCGAGATATGGATGTGCATGTTTGCAAATCTCCCTCTTGGTTCCCCTTCCTTCTTAGGATGCGGTCCAGATTTCTTTCTGTGAATCTCTCTACTGGCTTGTTTTTGCCACACAAAAAAAAAATCCCATCAAAATGGCGTTTCATCTCCTCTTTTACTCAGTAGCTAAAGACGTGGTGTTTTCAACTAAAGCAAAAAAGGTCCTTTTGAAGCCACTCCGAAATGTGTGTTTTTGCCAACAGATTGTTCTCTGTCAAAAGGGCATAAGCCCGTTTTTGACGAGCCTGTCAATCAGGTGTGAGCGACTTCACCTGATAATTGATTCAGCTTTACCATGAGCAGGGAGCCACTCTAGCTGAATAAAGCATTGTCAAACAGTGTGAATATTTCATGAATAGCTGGGCTAAATTGAAGAGACGTGGCATGTTTCTATCTGTGACTATTTCCATCATAGAGTCCACGAAAGAGACATACTATTTGCTTTTGTAACAAAGAGTTGCAGTGCTTCGGGGATGCGTCTCTGCACACTCCCTTAAGGATATGTGCCAGTTTCAATAAAACAGGAGACTCACGCAGGGCATGAAAACATCAGGAAATGATTGACATCAATCCAAAATACGCTTCAGTCCTTTTCTTTCATCATTAAACATATAAACGTTGGGACTGAAATCCTCCACCTGCGAACAGATAGGCCAATAAATACACAGCTTCATTAAGTTGATAGATTCGACATGCACTGAACAACCATTCACCTTGACTGTACTCCATCTGACATCTCTTTCCTCCTCGGAGGTCATGAGCCCTCACTGTTCATCATCAGTTCCCATTAAGAGACTAAAGAGAGGGAGAAATAAATCTTAAACACAGCTTTTTGATAATGTGATATTATTGATCCACGCTAGGAAATTGTTTTTTTTCCTTTCTCCTCACTGCAGCAGGTCAGAAGTCAGGGTCAGCTACCCGACAGCAGCCTGGGGTAGGAAACAAATCATCGTCTTGCCCAAGGACACTGCAGCAGGGTGGATGAATGCTTGTGGCACTAACCCGGGCTCCCTACCTAGTACCGATCCGATACTAGTGTGTCATATATTTTATTATGTTTTAAGAACTGTATACTATCCCTGTATGGATGTGATATGATTTCTATCTTTGTTGTCAGTCTGGCTCAGGTTAAACTCTTTGTGAAACATGAATGCCCCAGAACTTTCTTTTATTATGCAGTTTGACAGTCAGTTATAACGGAAAGACAACATAAATAAACTACTTTAACGTATTTTTTCTTTAGGGCTTTATTACGTGGTATCGGATCGGTGCATAAACTCCAGTACTTCCTGATACCGATACCAGCGTTTTAGGCAGTATCGGAGCCGATACCAATACTGGTATCGGTATCGGAACATCTCTAGGCACAAGATCGGGACAGTGCCCGCTGCTCTGCCCGTTGTGTTCCACCCACACGCTAAAGGGTGGTTTTTGCGTCGGTATATGATGCTGAGAGCCACTGACCAAGGGTCAGTATTTGACGAGTTGGGAGTGAGAACGGGTTGCTCTTAGCACCAGCTTGCCCTAAAATCCTTTCACTTTCTTGGAGGAAAAGTCAAGAGCCGGGGAGCAACATTTAATTCCTAGAGAATTACAAAGAACTCTGAGTTTGGACCGCAAGTTTTCAGGGTTCGGGGGAGTCATGTGTATCCTGTCTGGAATTGCAGAGATGAAACACATAGATGAAAAATTGGCAGAAACACACACACACACACACACACACACACACAATCACACACACAATCACACACAATCACACACACACAGGGCCAACATGGCATGCCAGGGGAGTTTTGCGGTGGATTAACCTCAAGGTTGCTGGGTGGGTGAGCACAGCCGGAGCAGCAGCACCAGCTCAGAATTGGAATGGGAACCTGCTGCTGAGCCACACATAGGTGAACACCCCCCCATGCCAGGAGATTGGAAGGATTTACACGCAAATGAGGAGAAGTTTGTCTGTTAGTGTTGCTGTGCGTTTGAATGCAAACACGTTTCCAGTAGACTGGTTTTATCCGTGTCTGTGCACATGCTTGGGTCACTTTCTGTAGTACCAGGTTAATGGGAGGGGTTGGGTAGGGCTTCGACGTGAGCGTGGCCTGCAGGTAGTATTTTAATAAGGTCTCCCTCCTTGATTTGAAATATGGCTGTTTTATTCAAATGGGCTCGGCATGCCTCAGGCTTCTTCTGCTCTGTTTGAGTGCGTACATTCGTGTGTCAGCGTGCGTACACGTGTGATAGTGGAAGGAAGGAAGGAAGAGGGGTGAAGATCCAGCAGGATTGATGGAAGGTTAGCCAAGGCCATTAAAAAGCTCTCTAGACACACACATATTCAAGTGCAGTACAGTGTGAGGCTCATTGCTTGAAAAGTCATGTACTCCTTATTGATCATTAATCATTCCAAAAGTACGAATAATATTTCATCTTTACTTCTCTTTCACTTTTACTGATGCATGATTTACACCTGGTGTGTGTCCTGGTAGCTGGATTTATGCCTGACGCATGGGCTAACAGGAGCCCAGCCGTATACAGGGTATATGTTGGCTGTTGGGGTCTACGCATTGAAGGCATAATCAAATGGATGTATTGTACGGGGTCCAGCCATATCACAATTTAACTCAAATATGAACTATGTTTAAATTCTTTCTTACACTTTGTGATACTAGCACTGGATGGAAGGCTTCTTTACTGAATTTGAGCAGAAGGCTTGCAGTAGGTGTGTGTTAGTGAAGGGGAAAGGATAGCTGAGCCTTCTGTCAACTTGCTTTGCGTTGTTTTCACTCTCAAAAATCTTTACCGGCATCGGGCACTTGAAGGAAGAAACACAAACAGCCCAACCTGACCAATCACAGATCCTGCAGTCGCCATGTGTTATCGGCGAAGCATATATTTTTGAGGAGGCGTAGGTCAGCTATGGCGTAGCCCTACAGTGTAGCTACATGTGCGTAGGCTCTGTAACCCCTTTAAAGCTGCGTTCACACCGCAGCGTGGCAACCACCCAGACAACCGCCTACCTGGAAGAGCGTTTTCAATAGCGGCTGGCAAAATCTGTGCAAATTCACGTTGGTGGCAACCGGTTCATACCCCTACCATGGTGATCCAAAACGTTTTCACATCCGCTGTCATTCACTAAGATAAAGAAAGTCTTCTGAATCAATCAATCCTAGTCTCCTCTTCCTGCGTTTGTATCACATACCTTGTGAGACTCCCTGGCTCCCAGTCATTTTCATAGGACTTACATAATATCTACCACGTGCACTGTGTAGTCTCATATAAAGCATGAGTCAGCTTAAACATATAATCTTATTGTCACATGTTGCAGCTCCGTGCTGACTGAGTGCCCGCAGGTTGGCCTGATCATCCTCAACCCCTGTTCTTTAGCATGCTATGGGCCATGTGCTTCATTATAACACACACACACACACACACACACACACACACACACACACACCCCATGAGACCCCCTCTACTGTCTGTGTGGCTGATAATGAGTGCCTCCTGTGCTTTCCCACTGCTGCATGTGGGGCCCACGGTCATATTGGCTGCAGACTACACCACTGCCAAGTAGTAGCCCCCCCTCCCCACCTCACCACCACCCGCTCCTCATCCACCCCTACCCCCAACCCACCCCCCCCCACCCCTTCCCACACGTCTGGGTGTGACAAGACACCGTGGAGGGGCCAGGCCCAGGAATTTATGAGCACTTAAAAAGCCATGAAACGTTGCACCTTGACAGATAACCTCATCTATTTCCCCCCGCCCCCAGCAGCACTGGGGTTTGGGTGATGGTGGTTTTTCATATTTGATCACTTAATTCCATTTGGGGCAGTGTTTTACATAACAAAGCTATGGTAATAAGACATAAAGCATCATACAGTAAATAGCACCAGAACATGACATGAATATTAAATTGAATATAACTTTCTTGGGTTTGCCTGAGGATTATGTTGTAAGAAGAGGGTTATCTATGCTAATAACAGGCTTATAATCTGCCTGTAAAGCATCCCAGTGTCATTTCACTGTTCTCTGAGAGCAGTGGCTAACAGTTGGTTTTCCTGAGGTTTGTCAGGGCTTTCATGTAACGTTTAAACGCCCCATCTCTTCACTAGTCACACAAAAAGAAAGAATATCTTTCTAAACATTCGCTTCGACCTGGGGGGGGGGGTCTCGTCTTTTGCATCTTTGCATGGAAATCATTTTTCATGCTCTTGTCATCGTGACTAGTGGGACCAGCTGCTTTTCAACCGTCAGCCCAGGTTTGGAGGCAGCAAGGGTGGGAGGGCTCGGGGTGAGGGTGCTGGGGATTGGGTGGGTGGGGCCAGGCCAGCTTTTGTGGCTGCTAAATGGACTCAGCTGACAGGACTAAGCAGCAGTGATGGTGGCCTAAATGGCTACGCCAGCGGACAAACTAAAGGACAAAAGAAAATGGAGGGAGTAAATTTGAGGGGAAAAATGCATCAGACATTGATGAACAGGTTGTGTGTGTGTGTGTGTGTGTGTAGGGCAGGCAGGCAGTAAGGCTCGGGCCGAGAAGGTGACCCTTCTGGACTCATGGAAGGAGTAATTGAAATGCCCTGTTGCTGTGATTCCCATTCATTTAGCTTCAGCGCCGGCTCAATTTCGCTGTTGGCCATATGAGCATTTCCAAAGAGCTAAACCATGTTAGGTCATTTACTCAAGGCCATAAAATACTCTCCGTCCAAGGAGCCAAATGACAGCGCCATGAGAAAAATGGAATTGCACTTTACACCAAGTAGTATTATAGAATGGTGGACGTTACAGGTCAGCTGTCGCTAAAGAAATAGTGAAGTGCGCGTGTGTATATTGCACTGAGCTTGTAATATTGGATGCAGACAGTGTTTTGCTGTATTTGCTGCTACAGCTGCTGTGCAGCATATCTGCATGAGTGTCTGTGTTTGTATTGGCTGGGCTGGGGAGGCGGTGGGTGCTTAAAGGCAGCACGGACATCTGTCTCCAACTGTGAGACTCCCGCACCACCCCCCCAATCCTCTCCAGACCCTCCCATCACCACAACAACACACACACACAGACACACACACAATATCCTGTGCGGCCCGTTTCATCATAGTTTAATGGTTGATAGGGATCGGAGGGGTCCACTCCGGATAATGAGAGTGGCTAATGGAAGGTGGCTTCTGATGGGGGCTCCTGTTGAGCCCAAGGGCCCGGACAGATATTGCCTTGGGGGACCAGGCTTCACCCATAGAAAGGACAGAGAGGATGGAGGAAGTATGCGTGCGTCTTAGCAGTCTTGTGAAAGGGATAAGAATGATGTATGTACTTGGGCGAAAATCCCCAAAAATTGGTGTGTGTTCACACCAAAGCAGATTGCGCCATGTCGCAACAAGACGTAAGCTGACGGATGGACGGATGACCAGCTCAATCACCCCCCCGACAACACAAGCCTGAACCCGAGGACGCTTTTCTTGATTCCGCTAACTCCATCCCTCACTTTGCTCTGTCTGCCAAGGGACTATCTGTCATTCTCTCTCTGCCATCTGAATATTTATTCTTGAGGGGGTGCTGTCACACACACACACACACACACACACACACACACACATGCAGTTCTTGGAACATTAACGACAGCGATAAAGCCATTTAATTAAAAGTGAGCCTGAGCTCGTCCCAAAGGTGTTTTTTTATGTCCAATTAAATGCTCAAATGATGCCCTGATATACAGCAGGGTCGTGATACTTTGCACCTGTGGTAAATCACCAAGTCTCACACATAAATATTACTTCCATCCAATAACACACTTTGTTTGGAATAGAATAGATTAGCTTCTCGGGTGGTTTTTAATTTTTGTAATGATTCAGTGTATTTGGAATCCGCACATCCATCAATGTACATCACGAGGAGATAACTGCTCCATGCAGATGGGTGTCATTAGTTTTTGTGTGACTAATGTGTTTGTCGTTGTGTAAAGATACAGGCTGACAGCAATCTGTCACAGACAGCAACCAAAGGCCTCACAGATCTGATTTTGATTAGTGTCGAGACTTAGATGGGGTTATGAAATCTTCTCATGCTATTCCTGACTTTCTATGCTACCGTGTTGTGAGAAAGACATGTAATCGAGAAACAATTTGGGCTGCAACTAATTATTATTTTCTTGATTAATTATTTTTTCTGCAAAATGTCAGAATCTTTTTAAAAATGGCTGTTAAAATTTCCCACAGCCCAAGCTATTATATATATATATATATATATATATAGTGCAATATATTTAAGGGTTTCAATTCCAATCAGACATCTATATTTCAAACATACACTTGTGGTCCTTATCTCTTTCCCTGTGTGTTACTGTGTGTCTGTGCTCTGATTAAAGCACACCGTTCAGGCCCAGTGGTGGGGATTACTCTGGCTTTGTTGAAGGGGTTTAAAGAAAGGGTCAAAGTGCACCCACTTAATATGGGCCCCAAAGGGCCTCGCGGGTAATTGCCAGTGCCTAATAAACTTCTAGACACCCTCTTTTTCGCTCAGATCTGGAGAGTGCACAGGGCAGAATGGGGAAGATCAGGGGCCCCTGGAGCCGTGATCTCAGAATGGTGTGTGACAGGTCATCACGGTGGTCCTTTCACCCCGCAGCATGGTAATTCAGACCTGGGGTGCAACGCGCTGCCCTATTTTGCTCCTAGCGTTGCGTGATGGGACAGGTTACTGAACAATTTAGTCAGGGTTTTTGTAATCTGCTGTGAATAGTGATTGGGAGAAATGTCAGCAGCAGGTACAGATAAGGTCAGAGGTGTGGTTTGGCATATCATTCCAGGATTGGAAACGGCCAATGGGATTTGGAGAGCCCCCGAATGCTCTGTGGCTAAGTAATTGGCCATCAGGATATGGGTCTGACTAAAGCCATAAGTGGCAAGTTGATGCCTCTAAGAGGCACAGATAAAAAAAAGACAGCAACATAGTGGCTCAGAAGCCCGCGATGAATTGCGAAGCCCTGTATTTTATCAGGGCAAAAGCAAGCTCCGTTAGCTAATGAGGAAATGAAAAATATCCTCCTTAAACACTGACATGACCTTGATTACAAACAAAACAGGCTGATTTATCTCCTCACGTACACACACACCCCTTGTAACCCTCATTCAAAGAGGACGCCACGCTATCTTGACAAGAAGAGAAATCAGCCTTGAGGCGTACAGCCTGACGTTGAGATACAATGCATTTTCCGCACAAACCCAGGTATTTTAGATAAAGAAAGTGTGAGTGTCAGCGAGGTTATATGGATGGATGGCTGGATGGACACATAAATATATGGATGGTGATGATAACGGTAATGTCCTGTGCTGTCATTATGGGAGGCTTGTCATTAATCAGATGAGAAGGTGACCCTCCCCTGCCAGCCGGTGGCGTTACATCCATGGGTGTTGTTTCTCACACACAAGCACGCACCCTCGTGTGCATAGCCACCCATGTATAAAGACATACACGCATAAATAACATATATGAGCACATGTGATGTGCACACATTCTGTAATCTATCTGTATTGATGGATGCCGAGGGCAAAATGCCCGGAGGAGACATTTCCTGACTAACAATAACATGTACAAGGCGCTGCTTGACATGAACATGAAATCATGTGGATGGGCAGAGGTTAATATTAGTTTTTTAGCCACTGGTACCAATAGAAGATGGCTCGGAGCATTCAGATGTTTTACATTTTCACATTTCACTGCAATAACAAACCATGTATTATCCTCTGTTTGCCTATTTGGTCCTCAAGGCTTCACATATCAAGTGAACAGGGGAATATGAGCTTTTGAAAACTATTCTGCATTCTGTTAATTCTCAGGGCAAATGTAAACCGAACACTGTATGCTACTGAAGACGCATTTCAAAAGGACCAGCCTTTGAATCAAATACATGAAAATATTTATTCTATAAATGTATATGTATATATATATATATATATTACAGGGAGGTACAGGGGTATTGTACTTTATCTTCAGGGTTGAATGGGGATGGAAAGACTAATAGAACATTGACTTTAAGAAGAAGTACTGTTATTTGACTTACATCAGTACTTACAGTTTAGAAATGAACTTACTTGTGTTGTAACTTACCCAAGCAGAAGTACATACTATTTGGATTAAAACTAGCTTACATATAGTGTTAATGAAAATGAATTCAATATTAGTGCACCCCATCAGTCAAGCCATCTGCCACTTCAGTGATGCTCTTGAATGTAGTGACCAGCTTGTTGTTATTGTAATCTCAAAGATTCCTTCATGAGGACAGGGTCTCAAATGTTAATGGAATAGCCTCATAATTTGGACCATAACCTTGTCAAATTAGGCTCTAATTTGAGTTTATTTGTATTTATATTTGTTAGTATTTCATTAGAATTCTTTATTCAGTGAAAATAGAGTGCTTGGAAAAGCTGCTCTTGAATGTGTAAATAATGCTGCTGTTAACACATTTCACTTCAACCTGAAATGTGAGAAATGCTAAATGTGCTTGGTGGAATCAGAAGATGAGTCATCATTGAAGAATTAACGATGAAGTACTCAACTCGTATTCTCCACGTCGGTTCTATGAAGCTTGACAGACGTTTTTAATATTAAGACATTTCAAAATCAAATCATCTTTGAAATCATTTTGCCCCAAACATTGACAGACGTATATGTCAGTTTTTGTACTGAGGGCATTTTAAAGAAGCTTGTGCTTTGACAGAGAGGTTGACAGCTTTTTCAATAGCGATTTTTTTTTTCCAAAGTGTGTGACGAGTGTAAACTAGGACACCAGTTTCTGACATGACTTGCACTTTTCAAGGTGAAGTAAGTGATTTCTCTCTGCTCATCTTTATGGCAGTCTCAACAGCCTGCAGATATTAGCACACTCAGGAGACATTTGAGTCTGGACATGAGTGGAATGTCATTACATTGATATAACTTATTCTGAGATATATCAATATAATGTAAGAGTGCATGCAAATCAGCCATGCTCTCCTCCTGCATTAATTCATTATCAACCAACTCCTTTATGTCCAAATATCACATCCTCTCATAGCTTCAAAGAGAACTTTATAGAATATTGAGGGTAAAAAAGTGCTATTTTGAAAGAGTTGCAGTTCGACATTCGGACATTTCTTTACAAATGCCTAGGAAAGATTGTAATGTGAAAAGGAATTTAGGAGGTTACTTTTCTTATCTATTATTGGTGTCTTTTTGGGGGCCAGATAGGAATGCCATAGAAACCTCATTGGTTGATCCTCTTTGTAAATCCCTGCAGTGGCTGAGGCTTAGCCTGCAGGCCTCTTCCTGGTCGACTGGTGTTGTCAGTACATCATTCTAGACTACAAAAACCGTCGTCTAAACCTGTAATCTGAGAGCCTGCAAAGCTTTCGAGACTGAAATGAGAAAGAAAAAGTCCAATGCCTTCAGGTAACAGGCTCAAGATGTTGACTACCGAGGGATGCATTTGGAAGTAAAGGAGATGGGCTAACTCAAAGACACATCTCTAATGTTTTATGAATAATCTCCAGGAAAACAAAAGAGAGGCAGTTATTTTCTGGGTTACATATTTAAAGTTGCTTTCTGTAATTGATGTCATTGATTTGTCTGAGGCCATTGGTTGAATAGTGTTTTCCCGACCACCTATCCAAATGTACTTGGATATATATATATATATATATATGCATTTGCCAAGGGTGTGTGTGTGTATGTGTATGTGTGTGGGTCAGATTGAATAATTGATCCAGACCTTTCATTATTGTTGTGCTGTGATGGTGCACACATGACACAGAGTCAATGAAGACCATAGGGACACCATGTTAAATTCACAGTCATACAATATCAGTAGCAGTGTACTGGCATGCGTTTGCACCTGTTTGGCATTCATGCTGTTTCTTTTTGAAAGCCAAATGTCAGTTCAAAGTCAACAGGACTCCATGTATGCACAGTCAGATAAAGCAAAGTATTAGCAACAGGCTAATTATCAGCATAAAGTTAGCAGAAGTAAATGTATGCAAAGCCAGATAAAAGATACTATCGTCAACAAAGGAGTTTACACATACCGTCTCTAACCATGTCTCTTCTCTTCCTCTCGTCTTTTCCCCAGTTCTGAGAGATGACTTCCGTCAAACGCCCGGTGATGTGGTGGTAGCAGCAGGTGAGCCGGCTGTCATGGAGTGTATACCCCCCCGAGGCCATCCTGAGCCCACCATCTCTTGGAAGAGAAACAACATCCGGGTCAATGACCGAGATGAGAGGATCACTGTAAGTTTTTCTATAGAATTAGTATCATGAAATTAGGGATTTTAACTGTAAGCAATGGAACTGCAAATTTTCTTTCCAACTTCTTTTAATAAAAATATTATTAAATGTGTTCATTTTTCCCTTTCTCAACATTCTTTGCAAGTTATTAGGTTTGTGCTAATTTGCTTTATTTTTCAAATGGTCTTTCAATGTTTTTTCGTCATTCACTGACCCAATCAATAATTTAGATAATTTTGATTTTTGATAAGTTGATGAGGAATCCATCCAGTTCCATTATGGTTGATAACAGTGAAGTAGCATCGCCATCGAACTGCAATGATTGTGGTTTAATTGAATCCTTCCAGGTTGTTCACCAGAAGACCACCTTCCAGGAATGAGTGGCCAACGCAAACTTTAGAATACAATAAAACCTGACATGTTAACCTGCTTTTTGGGAGCATGCATGTATCAGTCTGCATGCATCTGCTTATTACAAACTGAGCAGTGGAAGATGTTTCTATGGTAATGAGAGCGTGACTTGTTGTCAAACAGTGTAAGAACTAGCAGAGGAGCCATCTGTCATGACACTCTTTACGGGTTGGCCTCTCTCTTGACTAACATGCCTCAAATCCTGTTTCCAACCTCTTCCATTTGTCTCCCCCCCCCCCTTCCCCCCCTTTCCTCCTCCCTTCTCCTCTGCTTACCTTTTCATCCATCTCCTTCTGTCGGCTATCTCCCTTCCCCTCTTCTCCTCCTTCTACTCCCTCATTCTCAGATGCGAGGAGGCAAACTGATGATTTCCAACTCCAGGAAAAGTGATGCTGGCATGTATGTGTGTGTTGGAACCAACATGGTTGGAGAGAAAGACAGCGATCCCGCTGAACTGGTGGTGTTTGGTGAGTCATTTTTGCTGCATCTCATTCAATCATGGTCAACCTGCAAATACTGCATGGAAAATGAAACGTACGGGAATTACAGTATTCTGATTTGTTATCACATTACAAATTCCTATGAAGGCGTGGTTTATTTTTGAATTGCACAAAAACATATTTCAGATGCAGAGATCTGTATCTTCACATAATAATGGTTGAGGTTATGCAATAGACTGTGATAAAACAAACATTCAAATGACAGTGCAGTACATCTGTTGGACTTTAATAAATGTTTATTTACCAATTTAACATTATAACATTTAATAATCATGTAGAGCACGTTACTCTGCTGAGAAATCTGTAATGGTTCTCCTTTCTGCCTTTTTCTGGATTCATTTACTCTTGGGGTGCACTTTCTTTGCTCAGCTGATGTAGTTGGAGCAGCAGATGAATGATTCCCTTTGCCTTGCTCTCTTGACCTCTCTGTTTCTTTCCTCCTCTCGGATTCTCTGCTTTGCTCTCAGCAGAGCAGCAGCATAAGCGTTCCCAAAGTGTGTATTGATCCGAGGAAAAAGATAGAAGATTGATATTTTCTTTTCAGTCCCAGAAAACCTCCCCCACCTTCTCCGCACCACCGCCCAGATGCTGCTCCTTTTGCACGCTGTGGCACAACAGTAAACCTTAACACCTGATTTATCAATTTATGGTTCCTGAAAATGCATGGCCTGACACGTTCCCTTATATTTAATATTACTGCCATCTGTGAGATTTACAAGATTACAGCCAGTGCACATCTGCACCAATTTCTCATGTGTCCATTTTTTTTTTTTTAAACAGATTATGACCATGCTAAGAGCTTATAATGCACATTTGTCTCTGTAGACATATCTGTCTCTGGTGGATTGATTCTCCCACCTGTGTAACTCAATGTTGTTATGCACCTGCATCAGGCCTGTAACTCCCTCAGCGATGATGCCAAATCTCCCTTCTTGTTTGATAATGCTACCATGTTCAGTAGTGGTGATTTGGTTTTCAGTTTTCACAATTTATTTCCTCAGTGGTCACTATTTGTCTTATTCTCATCCATATCCCAGTCGCTGCCATGGCAACAATCTAATTCCCCTGAGGAGAAGGAGTCATTTAAGTTAAAGTGTAGTAGCACAAGCATTGACTTCCTCTGTCTCGGTTTCATTTCAGAGAGGCCAGTGTTCACCAAACAGCCGGTGAACCAGGTGGTGTTGGCAGACGATACGGTGGACTTCTTCTGCGAGGTGCACGGGGACCCGACTCCGACTGTCCGCTGGCGGAGAGAGGAGGGAGAGCTGCCCCGGGGCAGGTACGCCACAAAGGACACTCCTTGTGTTGTCTGTTAGAACTGCTCGATGCGTCAGCACCACTCTGGCATCTTCATACCAACAATATATGCTGGTGGCCAGGGTGTTACCACTATATATTACATTACCGGTCATTACACTGACAGTTTAACAGCTTCCTATTAGAGAGCAACTGTTTGCATGGATGATTGCATGTCTGTTCTGGCAAGATGAGAACAGATTGAATGATTGACTAAAAGGGGATCTGTGAGTCTATTTTCTGTGTGCACTGAAAAAAACATCTGGTGTTAATACACAACCCTGGCTGTGTAAATGGAAAACAAACGGAAAGGAGTGCACGAGCCACAAAACACTATTCCAGTCAATCGGCAACAGAGGGCGACAGTTGATGGTGTGTGTGTGTGTGTGTGTGTATGTGTGTGTGTGTGTGTGTGTGTGTGTGTGTGTGTGTGTATGGGGGGGGCAGCATGTGAATGTGCTGGCCAGTAGTTATTGTATTCGAAAGTGGTATTGCTAGCCATGGCTAACCTGGCTAGAGCAAACCCCACAATGAAAAATCTGACTTGTGAATGGAGCCCATTCAGCTCAGGTGTGACGTTATTCCCAGCCTCTGGCTCCCGAGTTCCGAGGCAAATGGAGTGCATGCCGTTCCAAAGATAAAAAAAAAAAGTTATTCCAGGAATCAACATTTATGCCTCATATGGCACAGCAGCGTGTGTTAGTAACATGAACAAGTACAAAGACAATCATCCAAATACGAAAGCGGCATCTTTATTAAACAGCTGTCAAACTTGCCGTGTGCCTTTAAGACAGCGAGGGTAATAATAATAATGCCAGTCATACTACATGATAACAGTGATGATAGTATAGCAGGGTAACATGGTGACTGAGGTACTGTGAGAGCCTTTGTGGATGTGACTGGATGAAACTTTAATGATCCCTCAGGGGAACTGGGCTCAAATGTTCCAGCAGGATTCAGAACTACACCGACTGCCCAAAGCTGTACAGGACAATAATCTGAGAACAACCTTTCAGATAGTAAGACAAGCAGCCTTATTCTCAGTCTCATAGCTCTACATTTTGTTACTCAGTAGCATTTTTCCAAATGTAACCAAATAACTTTGAGTTTGCTTTGAAATGATATTCCCCCTCGTCCTTACCTCGCACCTGAGTCAGACGCAGAAAAGTGATGTGTTGCATTTTGTGCTAAATCTTGCGTGTCGATGTCTTTCCAGGTTTGAGATCCGCAGCGACAACAGCCTGCGTCTGACTCAGGTGCGAGGTGAGGACGAGGGCACTTACACCTGCGTGTCAGAGAACAGCGTGGGCAAAGCCGAGGCATCGGGCACCCTGCAAGTGCACGGTAAGACATGGGCATGCATCCAAAATACTTTGGGAAAATGTCTGGTTTGAATTGAGATTGTTTGTTCAAGCAACTGAGATTCCAGCGCCAGTCACTGACAGGGCCAGCTGGCTGCACAGTCATAATGTAGTACATTTGTAATGTAGTACACTGTGAAATGATTTGCAAAATGTGAAGATCGCGGAAAAAAACAACAATTTTTCGTAGCAACTCATTTCATTTAATATATGTGAATAATGTGATAAAACAATAAAAGTGCCTGAGTGGCACAATGTTTTTACTTGTTTCCAAAATGTTGGTAAATGTCTCATAGAAAGTGTCATTGCGGGCGCCTGGGTAGCTCACATGGTAGAGCAGGCGTCCATATACAGAGGTTTACTCCTCGACGCAGCGGCCGCGTGTTCGACTCTGACCTGCGACCCTTTGCTGCATGTCATCCCCCCTCTCTCTCCATTCATGTCTTCATCTGTCCTAGAAATAAAGGCCTTGAATGACCAAAAATAATCTTAAAAAAACAAGTGTCATTGTGTCAACAATAGAAAGGCAACTGAAACAAGTCTTACCCTGCTGTCTTCTAAAACATATCACTTGTGCAACTTCAGGAGGCAATTCTGCACTGGCAGGGAATTAGATTTTAACACTGAATACGTAAGTAAATTATTTGCACAGATGGACAGTTTTGCTACCTTCTCACCTCCCAGCATGCATCATTTCACTGCCTTTCTTTTGCTGAATTACCTTTGGGAGCTTTTGTGGGAGATTTTTCCATCGAGTTTTCTCTTTGATTCATGCTGAATGTTACTCTCAGTGTTCACAATGTTTTTATGATATTGCCCATAAGAAGTCAGAAAAATCAGTGAATAGACAGCCAGACGGACATTGTGGCTGCTTATTTATTATTATTTATTTTTATTTGCATACTTTTACATATATGTTATAGGGTTTTTGAACAATTCGGAATCGTACTGACAAAACATATCAAAAAAAGATATTCATTTCCATCCAAAGAGCATAAAAAATAAAACTCAAGAAGAAAGGCACTTCAATACACAAAGAGAAAAGAGAAGGTAAAAATACATAATACAGAAAATACAAAGAAAGGGTGATGGAATGTAGGCTATACAATCACATTTCAGCTATATGAATACTTTTCTTATTATTAATAATTTGGAAAGAGATTTAGAACAAAACAAGATTTAGAACATTTTGCTTTATGGATATGAAATTTCCCCTTTAGAAATAATAGGTTGACAATCCTGTGTGTTGTTTTCATTGTGGCTGCTTAAACACCCCCCCATCATGCCACTGGTGACATTCTGCTAACTGAAACTGTAAGAGAGGGAAAGTGAAAACTAGATTTTAAGTTCCTTTTGAGCCTCGACTCGTCATGCCTCTGAAGAGAGAGCCGAGATCAAAAAGCATTGAAATTACATTAGAATAAAGTCTGCCCCTTGAAGAGAGGCATGTGGAAGAGAAATCTGCCATTAGTGATGATAAAAGAGAATATTTGGAGCTTTACTCTGTAACAGTTAATTCTGTTCGCTGGCCCTCCAGTACTGTATAAGCCTACGCTTCTGACATCTGTCAACACATGTATGCTCACATACAGTACTACGTCCACATGCATGCACCGACAAACAGACAAAACACACACATACACAGTCTTGCACATGCATAATGGGACTACACTTACAGAATGAAGAAGTCATTCCCAGCAGCAGCTGTTAGCCAAATGGAGATTGATTGTGGGTCGGTGCATGCAGCTGCAGTTTTAGGGATAATAGGAATCCCCAGCCACGGATCAATCAGAACACAACCTCTTATCTTCACCTGTATGTCCTCATTGAGTTCATCATTCCCTCTCCCACTCATCCACTGCTATTTTCTTTTGGGACCACTTGATTTAAAAAACCGACAATTCCCATTCAGTGGATTTTAATTCTGAATAGACCTGAGTGGCTGTGCTGCTCCAAAGTTTCACTCTGTCTTGTTGAAGTATTTCATCCAGCATCACTGTTCATTATGAGTTAATCATCTCATTCATCTTTCTTTTTCCTCTTTTCATTCCCACCCCTTTCTGCATCACTCCATCGCAGTCGGCCCATCCAGTGAGTATTCCATTTCATCCCATCTTATATGTGTGTGTGTGTGTGTGTGTGTGTGTGCGTGTGTGCGTGAAAGAGAGAGAGACATAACAGACACGAGAGAGACATACAGACATTTAGGCATTTTCATTTTGAAGCCATGTTTTGAGACAGAAAAGATCTGAAAGAAGAGTTTCAGCTCCAGCAGCAGAACTAATCTGCGTCCATATTAACACGTCTGACAACACATATCACATGACCGTTCACACACACTGGGCATGTGCGTGCCGGTGGAAACAGGAAGCAGATTATCTGACATTACTCTGTGGTTAAAAATCATGGATGTAGAAGTTTAAAACACAGAAAATACTTGGAGCGAGGACGAGGTGGAACTGTTACTGAAAGGTCTGTAAGCTACCTAACCGATAAGACTGACGGACGTGCATCAACCTTTCCAAAGGTCTCTGTTTGTGTCCGTCCAGACTACACAGCCACCCTGGAGGCTTTAAAGCAAAACAGGGGCAGCAGTGTTTCCAAATGTCAACGCTTTAGGGGTTCAGAAACGGCGTAAACGTAGAAAAAGAAGTCCATTTTAAACATATTAGTGTAGATGTAGCCTTAGGTGGCCATGTCGGAGGCAAACACCCCTTTTCCATGGTTGCTGTTTTTGTCAATTAGAAATAGAGAATATTTAATTAGTATTTAAGTACCTCTGGAAATGCTGGGAGTAGGCTTTTGATTGCCCACAACTGCACTCCAGTCATGCTTTAGCTCATCTAGGTGGAGCTGCCATTGTTATAAAGAAATGAATACCAGGGCAGTTTGATTTAGTACACAAACAATCTTAAGAAACAGGAATAAAAATGGAACCACTCCGGATAAAACCTTAAATATCCCACACATTATGAAACAAATTAAAAAGGTATCCTCGTGCTGCAGTAATGGTGATTAATCACATGCTTTGACTATGTAATTTCCTCGCTTGGAAAACAGTGCCCTCTGTGCTGTGAAAAATAGTCATTTTACAGCTAACTGAGCAGTGTATGGTTTGGAGGCTGTAAGATAATAGAACACCAAGCTGCTTGGGCATGATTATCGTTTCCAAGTGTGTTTGTGTACTTATGGTGATGAAATGGCAAAAAGCTGTGAATGAATAGGTAGCACAGGGTGCTTTTGTGTGTCGTGAAATAGAAAAATGTTGTTCACTGCAACGCATTACAGTGTAGGAGCTTTTCATTGGCATTGCTGGGAGACAAACATGTGTTTGAGTAAAAGGAGTTGCAGTCTTTTCACTGGTATCTGGGAAATTAGCTGTCAGACGGTTACTTTTTTCCACTGTCACAACAACCAAAATGGAATCAGGATTAGGGGGTGTAAATGATGGGTTTCAGGAACAGTACTACAACCAAGAGGAGTGTGTGTTTGGAGAAAGGTGTCTTTGTGTATATCTGTCGGGTTTTGACTCTTCACTTGCACTTCTACGCTTGAAAGGGTCTTGATGCTTTAAAGGCTAACATCATTTCTAACATTTTATCTGTTTCCGCCTCTCAGTCACTTCACATTATGCGTAGGCATCCAAGTGAGAGGGGTAAAATAACCCTTTTACGCCATGACACACATTGGCATCAACAGATTTATGTCCATTAGAGAAACCGTTCTCTGGAGCAGAGGTTTGGGCAAATTTGGGCAAAACGTGTGAGTAATCCATGTTATCAACTCATCCTAACACACGTTAGACTCCAGTGTTGAGTCTGTTAACAACAAAGAATAAGCCAGAGAAATTTTCTCCAAATTGTATGACTTAGATGTCAGTATCTTTTCATATGTAGTTCTCTGCTGCTATCAAGGAAGCACCATTTTAACTAAACTAAATGTGTGATTTGCACTGTGAAATTAGCATATTTAGGCAATACTAAATACGCTTTAGTATTAGAGCCTTACTAATACATAAATGGGATAAAAACAGTAAATGTCAGAGGGCCAAAAGGAGAACAGAAACATTTTATTTTCTCAAGCACAAATCCCTCATCTGGCTGGATGCATGTTAGATTAGTTTAGTAACATCTCACATCACCTGGCCATGACTTCCATGTGGACATCGGTCAGACTATCAAATTGGCTTGCTGGATCCCTCCCACTAGAAGACCTCGTACTAACACATCAAGTAATGCCTGATAAAGATCAGGGCATCCTGACCGGTCTGGCTGCCAGTTTAGCTTCCTGGAGTCAGCAGAGCAAGAAGGCAAAACCAAACGGAAACCGGCGTTTAATTTGCTCCGTCTTCCAGCGGCACTGCTTACTAATTTTTAAGTGCAGAACAGGACTCAACGTGTATTCTGACAACTTGAGTCTCGAGTGTGCAGCCAGCCTTGGGGAGTGAAGATGTGAAGCCACGGAAGAAATTATAGGAAAAGGATACAGGGAAGTAAAACAACTGCAAGTTGTACCACACATTTTGATAACTAATGCATTACTTACACTGTGCTATGTCTGTAGGGAGGGCTCAATTCTTTGTCTTGCCTGTGGATGCTTAACATTGTAAAAGCAAGGAATTACAGCGCTGCTTCTATAACTTATACTCAGTCTATTTAAAGCTGTAACAGCCCTCCAATTCATATATTGACGTTGGATAAATAGGCAGGAGTTCTAGGCACAAAGGTCCTACTCCAAATCTCCAAATTAAATAAAAGCACAGATGAATGATGGTCCAGCTGTAATACATTATGCTTAGGAAATAACCACCTCCTCAGTCATCACTTCAGAATGGAAACAGCATCAGGAAAAAAAAAGTGTGTGTATGTGTCTGAGAAAGAGAAGGTGTAGACTCATGCAGCCTCAGAGCAGCAGCAACAGCAGCCTGAGAGTGTGTTTACTCGAGCGTACGTGTGTGATACAGGCTGTCTGCATCAGCGTGGGACTGTGACAGCTGCCTGTCACATCCGGGCCCCCCCGAGGAACTCCTGCTGGGAGCGTGTGTGTGTGTGTGTATTTGTGTTCCCCTGTGTGTGATAGCTTCAGTACGTTGGTGCAAATCACACGTCAAGTGTGCTTGTAAAGAAATGGGGGAGGTAAGATGCTCTGGCTGTGAGCACTTTGTCTGCCTTTGCTATGTGATTGAGCAACACACCGTGTTCATACAACAGCAGTGGGACAAATCGCACTCTGATCCGTCTTATGGGGAGCACAGTATGTGGTGAGCAACTGAGCCGGCGAAACATTTGTTTGCTGTATTTAGTTTTTGACTGTCTTCCATCGATTAGGAACCCAACTCCAGCTGGGATCAGCAAACCTATCACAAGACAAGAACATCGACATCAGATGACTGCAGAATCCTCGATTACCTTCAGTGTCTCAGCTCTTTTGGCAACTATGGTGTGGTTTAGGTTAGGGAAGATTGTGCTTATGGCAAATAAGTTAACCTTAAAGGAATAGTTAACCAAAAACAATAGATTGTACTCACCTCCCTCGGCTATCTACCATCCTAGATAAAGTTTTCTGTTGAATGTCTTCAAAGAGAGTGGAACACTCCTGAAAAATGAAAGCATATTAGTGCAAACAGACTTCGAGGAAGCCTGAAGGAAAGAGAGCCAAGTGTCTTGTATCCATTCGTGGGGTTCACGGGAAATCCAAACACAGCTATTTTCGATAAACTATTGCTAAACAAAGCATTTGCAGATTTCCATGCGCATGTGTGCAACAAATTCCTTCTGCACAGGAATAATCAATAGGGTTTTCAGAAGTTTTATGGATTTTTTTGTTTTTGCTCTCTTTAATTTGGACTCTGTCAAAGTGGGGCTAGGATCACACTACATAAAAATGGCCTAATGCAACTGACATGGGGCATCTACAGTGAATTGAAAATGAGTGTTGGGCCCAAATATGGTGTCATAGTGGGAGACCATTGCCCTAGACCACAAGACTAGGGCTGGGCAATATATCGATATCATATCGATATTGCGATATGAGACTAGATATCGTCTTAGATTTGGGACACCAGACTGTTCTAACTGTTCTGTTGTTTGCCTTTACCAACTAAGTCATTAAGTCAGTTCATATAATTTATCAAAAATCTCATTGTGTAAATAACTTTCATTAAAGCACCAATAGTCAACCATACAATATCGTCACAATATCGACATCTAGGTATTTGGTCAAGAATATCGTGATATTTGATTTTCTCTGTATCGCCCAGCCCTATTCAAGACTAGCAGGCCGGATGTGTTCATTGCTTTCTGTTGCCCAGCTTGACAATGTCTACAACCTGCTCCATAGATGTTGATATAGTTCAGCCTCTGGCCTGGTCACTGTCGGATGTTGTGCACGACAAGAAGTCCACAAGCTAATATTCATGAGGAAACAATGTGTAGTCTGCAGTGTTAATTTTGACAGCAAATTCTGATTTAGTCTTAGTCTTAGTCTTTTGAATAACACACCATTTAGTTTTAGTCTTATTTTAGTCATCTGAAATCTTTTAGTCTTAGTCTAGTTTTAGTAGACCAAATATCATAAGAGTTTTAGTCTTAGTCTAGTCTTAAGTCTTTTAGTCTTAGTCTAGTTTTAGTAGACCAAATATCATAAGAGTTTTAGTCTTAGTCTAGTCTTAAGTCTTTTAGTCTTAGTCTAGTTTTAGTAGACCAAATATCATAAGAGTTTTAGTCTTAGTCTAGTCTTAAGTCTTTTAGTCTTAGTCTAGTTTTAGTAGACCAAATATCATAAGAGTTTTAGTCTTAGTCTAGTCTTAAGTCTTTTAGTCTTAGTCTAGTTTTAGTAGACCAAATATCATAAGAGTTTTAGTCTTAGTCTAGTCTTAAGTCTTTTAGTCTTAGTCTAGTTTTAGTAGACCAAATATTAGCAGATTTTAGTCGACTAAATCTACAGTGGACTTAGGTGACTAAATGTTTCTCCAGAATTTTTGGTCATTGGAAGTATCCTTCAGTCTGTTATGGAATGGTATTAAGGTTTGAATATGCAATACAGATTTACCGGTTCGTCCTAGACCTAGCTCTGACATTCCTGTTGTTCATGAGACGTGTCATTGCCCTGGGACCGGGTGCACTGCAAAACGTTAGCGTGTTGCTAACGAGCGAAGTCAACTGAAACCAGCCAGAGCTGTGTAACTAAGACTGTGCAACTAAACACAACTAAGTATAATGTAAACAACTTAACTGTTGTGAAAACGTCCTCAAAACTGTGCAAAGTTCTGCAAACTCGTCCTCCTGTGTGACCGCTGCTGCGTTTGTTTAGCTGTTGCGTCTGCATGTGCCGCGGATTTTTAAAATGGCTCTGCTGCTTCCGCATTAATCAACCTACCCTCAAAGATTCTCTCTGATTGGATCTCTTCCCAACTTGTCCCACAAAAAAGAGTGGTTCTGACTGGATCTCTTCTCCATTCGTCCCTCCCTAACATTTTCGTCTCATTTTTATTCGTTGACTAAAGTGTCTGTTATATTTCGTCACAGTCTTCGTCATCATATCTGACATTTTATTTAGTTTTCGTCTGTGAAAAAGGTTTGTTGACGAATATTTTTCGTCAATGAAATTAACACCGGTAGTCTGACATGCAATTGAACTGTATTTATAATAGCGCTTCTTTAGTCTTAACGACTACTCAAAACTCTTTGACATATTACAGGCACCATTCACACACACTCATACACTGGTGGTTGAGGAATGCCATACTAGGTGCCACCTGCTTATCAGATACATATTCACACACATTCACACACCGATGACGCAGCATCGGGGTTCAGTGGGGGTTCAGTGTTCAGGGTCTTGCCCCCAAGGACACTTTAACATGGGACTGCAGGGCCAGGGATTGAACCATTGGTAGGTGACCGCTCTGCCACCTGAGCCACAGCCGCCCACATGGCGTTCTCCCTCTGAAGTGACGTTTTGGGTCATCTTATCCCATCATAAAAGTATTTCTAACCCTCACCACCTATTCTTTCAATTGAAAAAAGTGGCCATATGTCTTCACGTTTGCAGGATTTAAGAGAACATTTTGCTTATCGTCACACAAAAACACACACAGGCATTCAAAGAGACCAAGCACTTTCCTCCTACACTACTGACTGCTCTTATCGTATAAGCTGTGGACATTTCACTTGCAGTCTTGCAGATCTAGTTTATTTTTGCTTCCTCTTGGCATGCTAGCCTTTGTTATGTGTTCTCAGCTCTGGCAATATCCAGAATGTAAAAGAAGTCTCCAGGCTCCTTTTAAATTCCTATCTCAAGTGTTTTATTCTTTATTTAGACGTTCCCCCCCCTGTTGCTGCCTCCCGCAGTTATCAGTTTATGTGCCATTATTTTTGCAGACCCCATTATATATTTAATAAAACTGGAAAATGAAGGTACCCCGGTGTGTGATAAGCAGTGACACTTTTTCTGTCTTTTTTAAGGGCGCTTCAAATAACAAAAGTTGTCATACCTCAGAGCTAGCAGCCCAGAATGCTTCATTACTGTACAAGCTTTGTGCTGTGCCAATAGCTTCCATGACATGCAGCCACTGTTTGCAGATTTTTGTCATGTATATTTCAGCTGCTTTGTTCAAATCCATATCCCCGTTTTCATCCCATGTGAGGATGCTAATGTTTCTCCCTGCCCTAAATCTAAAGCTCAGTGTCGCGCCGAGTGCACCCATTATTGCTAATTATTTATTACAGCCTCAGGCAGTGTGCCGGCTTGCCTCCTCAAATCAAACATTGTTATTCTCCAGACAGGGCTGTGTAGTGCACCAAAAACGGCATTTTAATAGCCTGAATATTCCAAGCTGTCACTGTATTTGGGTCAAAGTTATGGCGTTGTGTCAGGCGCGAGGGGGGAAAGTGTTCAGGTATTGAGGAGACAGTTAACACTGACAAGTTTTTGTCAAATGGCCTGCGTAGCATGGTGCAGTCTTTTTGCATTACATAAGAAGTGGGTATTACACTGCATGTCTTTTAAATATTTCAGGCCTTGCATCAGTCTTGACAGGAAGCCTGTCCTTGAGGTAGCTGGGAAGTGAAAGCAGGGAGCATTTTTGATCTTTGGCTTTGACCTTTAGGGTAACTGGGGGGGCGACATCTCTGATGCCAGGACATGACCCTGCCCACCTTGGCCACGGCCCCCCTTAGCTGTGATTTATCCTGAGGCTGACACATGGATCCCCTCCTGCTGTGTGAAGGGGCCCGTGGTGGAAGCGGTCTTTATGGTAGCAAGGATCAGGCTAATTCCCAAGACAGGGGAATCAAATGGGTATGCAGGCCATGAAACGAAGCTCGTACACTCATCTGAGGTGAGTGATTACAGGAGGCAGGCAAGTCACAGAGAGGGAGGCTAGATATTGAGCAGTCAGGGATTCTCCAGACCCTGCACCGCAACATTTCATTTCAACACTTCAAGCACTCATCTGCTTCAAGTGCTGGCCTGTTTTTCTGACGTGACCCTTCTGGTGTTCTGTTTATCTTGGTTCCCATGCTCCTTTCTCCTCCTTTAAGAATTTAATCAAACTCTAAGCCTCTCAACACAATGTCCGAGAAGTTGGCCTCCTCGGAGATAAGCAAGTGTTATTGCTTTGGGGTGATATATTGAAGCAAGATTTATTTATTAGGACAATGCACACTAATCAACATTAATGTAAATCCGCCATGCAGGTCTTTATGGTCAGGTTTTTATTTTCTCTCACTAGGTATCTTTCCGTCACTGGATTAATCATTCATTGGCAAATTTGAAGAAAAAGCAAAGTGTTGCATGTTTACTATACTGTACTATGAATATTGTAAGGAAGGCACACGACAACATTGCATAGCGTATGTAAGAAACCAAAGCCACTACAGCGTATGTCAAGGTCCATTATGACTTTTCATTGTTTTGATATTTTGATGTTTTTTTTCTTTCTTTGGGCAAATTTAAATGTCACTTAGGATAATGTAGATGGAAACACTGTCTGTTTAGTGTTGTTTTTCTTCCTTTCTTGTCTTTCAATTCTTTAGAAAGGTCCGTCACCTCCGTCTTTCTCTTTCTCTCGGTTTCCCTTAATGCTAATTGAGACAGAGAATGAAAGAGAAGCAGGAGATCAGGTGGGAAGGTGAGAAATCAATTAGGACTGGTGGAGGGCATCATTATGCATTCACACCCCCCCTGTGGAGGAAGGCCTGTCACTTGCTACAGAATCAATAGAAATCAAAGAGGCGTGTGTGTGTGCTTGTGCGTGTGTGTGCATGCGGGAGAGATCCCATCCTGTCCTCCATCTATATGTTCAGAGACATCTGATTAGCCCTGGTTCCTGGGATCATAAAAGTGACCCACAAACCTGAATGTTGGCTGGTCTGTTTGATAGGCTCTTCAGCCAAGCATAGGAGATTGATTATATAGAGTATACAGTTTAACCAACATGCATCTATAGCAGGTTTCATCAGTCAATGCCTAACAAATCAAGGCCACAGATGATCTGTTTTGTAGCACCCATCCTGGTAGAGACAAAAAGTAGTTCCAGATACTAAGGAGCCACAGGAACTGAATTCAGGGATCAGCCACGAACTAAATGTCCTTTTGCACAATCCTGAAGACTTGTGAACATCAGAGAAATGAGTCTGATAATGGATACAAAGTGACTGAGGTATATACAATTCTTCAGACAAGGAGACATCAACACACAGTCACGGTGTGTTGACTGCCGTGTGATCTCTGATACATGTAATGAATGGATGTAAAGCAGACATGCAGAAGTGTCATAGGAGGCTGAAAGCTCCAGAACACCTGCCTTGAAAAAAAACGACTGTCAAGTACATCTCCATGATGCAACAATTAGCAAAGCAAGCTTTGTTTCTCTTGAGCCGTTTTCTCATGTGAACTCAATATCTAAAGGTCATATAAGTACCGAGTTTCCCTTTCTCAGGGGACTGTCGGTGTCAGACGTTTTCAGAGTGAGGTTTATACCTGTGCGCTGGTGTCTGCGTCGTTCTCGCGTATCTCTTTAAGGAAGTAGCAGAGCCGGTATGTGTGTGCGGTGCATAGTAGAGCGAGTAAGAGAGTGACGGTGATTAGCTTCGGAGCGAGTACCGACTCTGGACGCATAGTGGGAGAAACAAAGTGTCTCCCCACGGTCGGAAATCCGATGCAGGAAAAGTGAGCTCTCTCCTCGATTCAATGTTGTTTGAAAGAGCTAAAAAGACAGGGAGAGCTCGAGTGAAAGAGTTGTCAGTTCTGTGAGGTGCTGTCATCACTGGTGGCCTGTCACGGCTTAATGCGCTCCATGTCACCGCTGGCACATTCTCACTGTAATAAGCCCACTCAACACACACACACACACACAAACACATAGACTACATTTCTATTGAGCCCTGATAACGATTTCTCTCCGTTCTCTGTGTTGCAGTGCCCCCTCAGATCGTGGTTCGGCCGCGAGACCAGATCACAGCTCCGGGTCGCACCGTAACCTTCCTCTGTGGCACCAAAGGAAACCCTCCGCCAGCCGTCTTTTGGCAAAAAGAAGGCAGCCAGGTAAGAAACCTCTTGTGACTTGTATTAAAGTCGTCTCTTAAACTCCTTCTGTTTCATAGAGGATGACACCGCTTACTGTAACGATGTCTTTACAGGTCTCCCAGACAGACAGACTCTTAACTTTAACTTAACCACCTGTGACATAAATAATGGATAAACTAAACGCAGTCAAGCCACAGTCACTCATCCTATCTAGACTCCCAGCAGGTCAGGCCAACCCCTTAACGAGGTGGGAGGAGCCAGCCAATCAGGGCCGACCAAAAGAGCGGAACAGAGACCAGTCAAAACAGGAAGTCATGCGGCCCAGCGCCGTCACAATATACATATACACTGTGATAAACACAGCAGCCAATAATATTATGATGCTAGTTGAAGCTACTTGCCTTCACATGCCATTCTGAAACATGGTGCTTAAAAGAAGGCCTGTGTCTCTCCTCACAGTCATGTTCCTGACTGTCATCTTTTGCTTTCATCACTAAGTGCTATAGTTTAGTGTGTGTGTGTGTGTGTGTGTGTGTGTGTGTGTGTGTGTGTGTGTGTGTGTGTGTGTGTGTGTGTGTGTGTGTGTGTGTGTGTGTGTGTGTTGGGGGGGGTGTTGCATGCACGCACAAGTGTGAGCAAGGCCGGTGTATGATAAGCAGTGCAGCCTGTCAGAATGCACTGAAAGGCGGGATGAGAGTGTGTGGGTGCCTGTAGCATGGCTCCCAGGTACAGATTAGAGGAGGAAGAGTGAGATCGGAGGAGGCCTGGAGAATGTGTGTGTGTGTGTGTGTGTGGGAAAGGGAGAACAACAGTGGAGGAGAGAGATAAATAGGAGAAAGCAGAGAGGACGAGGGAGGGAGAGGAAGTATGTGGGTAGCGTGTTGGGGATGTTGGCTGCGAAATACCCAGGAAAAATATAGTCGTTTCTATACTGACAAACGCAAAAAGGAAAGTAGGGATCAGGAATATATATGTCTCTATCCACTTTGTTTCTTTCTCATACAATAGATTTTCATTTTTGTGTTCCTTTAACCGCCCACTTTTGACCCACTTAGTCACGTGCACAAAGAGATAAAGTTTCAAGGTCTGCCATTTGAATGAAAAGCACTGCTCTCTCTCCTTTTCTCGCTTTACACTGCATTCAAATAGTGTTAACAGCCGTCCCTTCACGTCTTTATTAAGGGGCCCAAAGTATCTATTTTGTCTAAATGTAGACGTCAACACACGCTAACAAAAGCTCTCATCCTTGAACATTCAAGAGAGACACATTTATTAAGGAATATGATGTCAAAGAAAATAAACATTTCTAATAATGCTGCAAGTGGAAGAGCTTATGACATGTGTGTTGTAGATTGAGAGTTTTAAGACTTTTCTTTCAATATCACCTTACTGAACAACCAGTTGCGCCTCCGGGGACAAATGAAGCTCTACTTGACTTGACTTGACTAAGAGCACAAAACAATGAAGGCCTGCAGTATTAAACTAAGTACTATTTAGTTAGGGTTAGGGTTAGGGGTTAAAAGGGTTACAAAAAAATACCCACAAGTAAACATAAATGAATGATGATAACTTCAGTACATCACATTAGATTAGATTAGAAAGACTTTATTGATCCCAAATTGGGAGATTTCAGTGCTAGAGCAGCAACGTATCAAGACACACAGCACACACACACAATATACAAGAAATAATAATTAGGATAGAATACAAGAACAGCTATTCAAAAAAAAATACAAAGTAAAGAATGTACAAACGTATGTACAAATTGGGAATACAAATGTACAACTACTTAAATAGTATTTATAAAGATGTTAGTAAAACCTATGTTTGTGCAAGTTGCACTTAGTGCAGTATTGTGATGTGTATGACTTTTTACCTACCACTCAGTGATGAGGTGTTCAAACGTCGTGTTGCCTGTGGTAGGAATGAGTTCTTGTAGCGATCAGTGCGACACCGAAGCTGTCAGAGCCTCTTAGAGAAGATGCTCCGCTGTTAGACCAGTGTGTGTGTGTGTGTGTGTGTGTGTGTGTGTGTGTGTGTGTGTGTGTGTGTGTGTGTATAACTTAATTCATTAATAATTACAAAAATAAGTTAAGGTATAGAGTGCATAAATGATTATGAGGAAACTAAATGAAAAAAAAAGACTCATCTTCCTAATGTTTTGTCTTCTCCAGATCTTGCTGTTTCCCATCCAGGAGCCTGTACAGTCGGGCCGGTTCTCTGTGTCGCTGAGTGGCGAGCTCACCATCGCCGACGTCCGAGTGGAAGACTCCGGCTATTACATCTGCCAGGCCATCAGCGTGGCCGGCAGCATCCTGACCAAAGCCCTGCTGGAGGTGGAGAGTGGTGAGTGCAAACAGCATTACAGGGTTTACGGTCACCTGATCACACACAGTGGTCCATGATGTTGTTACTCGGCTTTTGGCTTCCACTGTTCAAATTCATGCATGTATATTTACCCAAGATCTGAATTCTGTTCGGTACAAATATATCACTTGATATAACCAGTGCCTCACTGAGATTAAGACTCTTTTAAAGGAGTGTCCTGGCCGAGACAGCATAGACATCTTAACGCCATACATCTTCCTTTGTCTTTTTGTTAGACTAATGCACCACCATTACCCTCCTAGTAAGTAATTTAGTTCCAAATCCCATCTTTAAATGCTTGAAGAATTGCATCTTTGAACTGCACTGAAGTGCATTTTCTGGCCTGTATTTGGCAGATTATTTAACAGAAATATGTATGTTAAAAGTTGAATCAAAAGAAAATATCATTAGCATTTGCAGCTGCTTACGTGTGTGTCCTCAGCTGGCAGCTGGTTTTACTCACTAGTTTAATAATTCATGCTTATTAAGTCAAAGGAACAAAACAGTCAGAAATCCCAGATAAAGGCTTTTAAACCAAAAACTACACAAACGGACGAGTTCTAGCATGAATTTGATCAGAAATTGGGGAGAAATGAACTACATCTGCAACCAAAATCCCAGCTTTCCCTGGCGTTAGCATGTAGCCACATGTAGCAGTGTATGTAATGTAAACAGTGCAGTAGCTACCTGCCTGGAGCAGATGACCATATATAGAGAACCAGATGGGTATGACATCATACAGGGCCGAGAGTAGAAAAAACTGCTGAAACCGGAGCGTTCAGAACAGTGGGAAATCTGAGGTTTTGGCTCATGGGGATGTTTCTTGTTTTTCTTGATTCATATGTTTACCTCATTATTGGAAACCTTTGCCACATTAAATATGAACATTCAACATTGTAACATTATATACATATGACAGAAAAAAAGCATAATAGGTCTCCTTTAATCATTTCTTACAACATGTGGATTTAACCTCCCTTCCCCTGCATGTGCAGCAATAAAACATTTAAAAATCCATCCTTCAAATCCGTCTCATGTTAAAATATTCTTCACCAAATGAGCAGACAGCAGGAGTCCTTATCAGATGTAATCATAAGGGACAACCGGTGATAGTTCTATGCAAATAACCCGGCTGCAACATATGCTGCCCTCCCATTCAGGGAGTAAACTGGGATTTGGTTCAGCTCCATTTACACTAACTCCTGTATTGACTTTTCACACTTTCACTTAGCTCCAGTTAGCGGATGATATCAGAGCTGTAGCACAGAATGATAATGAGGGCCTGCTCCCCATCTGAATGCAAATGTCAAACAGTAGGGGGATTGAAATGTTGTATTTCCGCTCAGTCAATGTGTGGCGAGGGCTTTGTGAGCGCCGGTTGCCATCGCAGAAAAAAAGAAAAGTAAACCTTCAGTTACTAACAGTCTTCAGCTTCTTTCCACAGCCAGTTATGAATGTGCAGGAATTGACTTGACTTGTCCAAACTAAGCATGACTGCTCGTTGGCAACACCCCTACTGTACCACAGTGTTTACATTTAAGACATACAGTAAAGACAGCCTTATATGTCCATGAGTTTCTTGGTGATGACCGTGAAGGCTGTGGGCACACACGGGAAGTGAAAGCAGGCTTACTGTTTAGGACATTAATTCCAATGGCTGGGTTTAAGCAGTGATTGTAGCTGCACGTCAAATAGGGATTTACATGTGTCTATTCCACTCCTTAGTCTGCGGATGTGAAGCCCAGTGGAACAGCACTTTTACACAGCTAAAAAACAACATCTCACAATGTCTCTGACAGTTAACTTTCACTCAGTTTTTAGCAAAGTTTAGTGCAAATTCACCCTCTCTGTTTTGCCAAGTATCGGTCAGCATTGATTTGTCTCGTACCAAAATGTGTGTATCGTGTTGTATCCTGGCTAGTCTCGCATTGCCAGACCTTCCTCCACAGCGCTGCGGAGGAGGGTTTTGGTGGAACATGTTTTAAGTTCAAAAGTAGTTTTAGTCGTGCAACAGAAAACTCAGATTGGACAGATAGGACAGGAGCAGTTAACCATAGTCCTCAGAAATCAGCCGGAGTTTAGAACGCCAACGAACGCAATGAAAAGAGGACAGACATTCGGCCGAATTTCCGGCGGCAACAGAGCAATCCCTGAAGTGGAAGGTCGTGGATATAGAATGTATCCTGGCTAACACACTCACTGCAATTTAAATGTAATAGATTCACCTTGCAGATATACAGTAGATGTTTTAATGACTGTATTAAAGTATGTAAGTCATTAATAGCTTTTTTGACGACATGATAGGGAGTGTAGAATTTGGTTTCTCGTCATTGTATGAAATTGTGGAGTTTTTTAACCCACAAACCCAAAGACACTCTGCCAAGACTGTTCCAAAATAATCCATGGTTACTCAAAGGGTATAGTGTTTGTTCAAATGGCACTTTTGCGTATGATATATATATATTATTAGTGTATACATTGGGTTGCAACTCAATATTCTGACAAGTGGTCCATTACTCTGACAAGAAGGGCAATGAATCAACATATTCCTGTCCGAGAAAAATTGGTGTCGTCCATTTGCATGCTGAACTGGGGCAGGGCCAGAGAGAGAGAGGTGGACTCGAGAGCCTCTGGGAGTGAATGTTTCTCTTATAGTGACATGTTACATCTCACTTGGCAGGGCAGGCCGGGAAATTACAGGCAAACATGACCATCTGGAACCCAAAGAGCAAGCTGTAGACTTTAGCGTGTCTGTAAATATGGCTTCTAGGACAGGGATAACACAATTAATAACTGACCAGTAATGGAAAAAACACAAACACATCAAACATATCAACCAGGCCTCATAGTTTAACATAACATAATGGATTTAAAGCAGAAGGTGAGCTGTATTTTTCATTTAGCCTATGATTGTTGGATGAAATGCAGTGTTGAGTGGACTGTTTACAGCTCTGCAGCTTTTCTGATGTTGTGATGGATAGTGAGTGTGTAACTCACCAGACAGGATCATTTTGTGTCTGTACTAGGGCTGCACAACTAATCGCAACTTTATCGAAATCGCAGTATGGACTACTGCAATATCCAAATCGCAAATTAAGAAAGCAGAAATTATGAATTATTTAGACTCATATTGAAGGGAGGATCATCACAGAAGGGTCAACGTTCAGTCAGGATACTGTTTCAAAACATTTCAGTTTATTTTTTTTCAAATGCTAAAAAATGTAAGGAAAAACCCCAAAGTCAATGAAAGTAGAGATCCTATCTTTGGTTGTACTTGTCATCCAAATTAGGCAGTTCAAAAGAAACCCATATTTCTGATATAGACATTTAGAAAAACGGGTCACATTTGACCCAAAGACAACACAAGGGTTAAGACCAGGGCTAGGCATCGTTTGGATTATAACTATTCTGATTCCAATTCCAATTCTTCCTTTTGATTCCGGTTCTCATCGATTCTTGATTCTGATTCTTTGAGGGGTGGAGTTGAAACGGGTCACATGCTTATTTCACAAATAAGAGGAAACTTTTATTTTGATCCAATGGTGGGTTGAAGTTTTACAGCTTTTTCAACGTAAAATAAAGCCACATTAGAGCGCCGCTTACTGTGCTCCAAGGCTGCAACACAACAAGCACCTGGCTGCTACGGAAACCAAAAGTTGCACATTTTAAGTTTGGAACCCATGATCAGATTTGAAACCAAATCCTCCAAATGATTCCAAATGTTTCCAATAAAGAAATGATTCCACTGGAATCGTAATTTTTGAACCGATTCCAGGTAGGAATCAGTTCTCGATGCCCAACCCTAGTTAAGACATTGTAATTTTCTTGGAAACTTTCCAAAAAATTAACAATGCAGTAATTCTGAGGACCACCCTCGGGGTGAAACCGTAAACTGAATCCCGCGATGACAGAGAGAGGAGTATTTCCAAAGCCTCTGACTGTGTTATGTCCCTACAGCACCTTCGGACCGCGTCCCACCAATCATCCGCCAGGGACCAGCCAATCACACGTTAGCCCCTGGTTCCACCACTCAGTTGCACTGCCACATCCTGGGCAACCCCATCCCCAGCATCCAGTGGGAGAAAGACGGCCAGAGGATCCTGGGAAACGACGGCCGTGTCAGCTTGATGGAAAACGGCACCTTCCAAATCACCGACCTCCAGGTATTTCAATAAAAGACTTCCACTTACAACAAATCAAATGCACACCGTTTATTCGTTGATGTAATCCCAGACTAATGAAACAGGAAATAAAACTTTTTGACTTTCATTTTGCCTTCTAAATTCACAGCTTTTCTGTGATGACCCTTCAACTTGTTTGAACTCATTTCTTGCTACTTCTCATTCCATCACACCACCGTTTCCAGTGAACTCATTAAAACGTGTTCAACGTCTTCACCCATTACTATTTGCACATCAAACATGATGCCGTTCACGCAAGATAAACACATTCCAAGCCGTAAAACAGCGGTTTTAATTACAGGGGAAAGTATGAGGCACTAAAACGGAGGACATTTTTACCGTCAACTCAAACGATGAGTTTTTATGAGAGGAGGAGGAGGAGCAGGAGAGGTGTGGAATGCATGTGTGAGGCGTGATCACCATAATAATGAGCGTGCAAGGCCATTAGCAGTCGTTAGCGTCGTCTTACTCCATGCTAATGAAATCCATTCGGCCCAGAATTCCCTCCTGGGGGTGAAGCAGCACCTGAGGTCACCGCAGCCTCTGCGAGGCTCCAGGAGGCTCACACATGAACGGGTTGTGGGCTCTCAATGATTAACGATCACTGAGACTCGTAATTAAATCCTCAATACATCAATGCGAGTGAGGACTGGATGAGAGAGAGAGAGGGACACAGAGAGAGAGAGAGAGAGACAGAGAAAGAGAGAGACAGAGAGAGAGAGAGAGAGAGACAGAGAGAGATTGGATAGGAGTCAGAAGCCTGAAGTACATTTTGTGCTGCATTCATGTCATTTCCGAATTAAAGGGAGTGACGTGACAGCTGAGAGCGCCGACTCTGAAGTGCTCCTGCTTAGGAAGCCATTTGAAGAGCGTACATGCCCTCAGCTGGGAGGAGGCCTCGGGGGAGACCCAGGACTAGGTGGAGGGATTATATCTCCAACCTGGCCTGGGAACGCCTCGAGATCCCCCAGTCGGAGCTGGTTAATGTGGCCCGGGAAAGGGAAGTTTGGGGTCCCCTGCTGGAGCTGCTACCCCCGCGACCCGACCCCGGATAAGCGGATGAAGATGGATGGATGGATGGATGGACATGCCCTCAGTGATGGTGGTGGATTTGATTTTACAGCAGACATTAAAACAGCTGGTATTCCTAGCTTTGGATTTCAGAGATAAGATCACAACATGTACTTGTAGGAATCATTTGTTTACTTTGAGACGTTGTTTCTGCACACTTCAGTTTCTGGCTTTTCTGATGTCCAAAGTTGGATATTAAGGTCCATCACTACAACTAAGAATCAAGTCCCACAGCTTCCAGTTTTCAGATTGTCTGATCGACTGTTTCTCTCTATTTACCATAAGCTGTAATGATGGTAGAAAACAGGACTAAGTGTACATACAGTATATACAGTATATATGTTTATATTATATATACAGTATGTTTAGAATATTTTGCCTTGCTGTCAGACAGCCCTCTGTGATGGGGAACGGAAGCCGTTATCTCTGCTCTCTTCAAAGCCACCAGACTCCTTTGACATTTTTGCTGGTCCACCACTGCCTCCATCTGTTAATGTGTTTGTGTTATTGTGTGATTTTGTTGAATCCAATCTAACCCTTTCAAACACCAATGACAAAAGGAGTTTGAAAAAAGAACGGCTGAAGAATTTTTGTCAAAGGAGTCTGCTGGCTTTGAAGAGAGCATCGATAGCGGCTTCAGCTCCCCGTGGGAAAGGGCCGTCTGACAGCACGGTGGAAATATTCGCACACTTAAAAACTGATAGAGATTTTTTTCCCGGTGTCTAAAACATGTTTATCTGCTGCCCCCCCCCGCCCCTCGTCCACAGCAGTACATTGCTTCCGCGTCGGTACTCCTGCCTGCTTCTCCAACCCCCCCCCCAAAAAAAAACAACAACAAAAAAACAAATGAAATCAACATTCATAAAATGCATTACACCCTGAAATAAACGGTATAATAAAATAAAAATAAGTTGATTTCATCATGGCTCCTGGGGGGGGGGGGGACAGATGGTCTGTTTGTTCCTCGTACCCTGGCAATGAGGAGATGCCATTACCCCGGGATCACTGCCAGACACACACCACCTCGGTCCCTCACCGGTGCCAAGACGTCCTGGACAGACTGTGTGTGTGTGTGTGTGGGTGGGTGGGTGGGTGGGTGTGTGTGTGTGTGGGTGGGTGTGTGTGGGTGGGTGTGTGTGGGTGTGTGTGTGTGTGTGTGTGTGTGTGTGTGTGTGTGTGTGTGGTGCTGGTGGCAGGATTAAAGAGGTTTGTGCTGCCATTCTGCTAAACGGTTGATGTGGGTGTGGGATAGGGGGTCGTGTGCGGGTATGGCAAAGTGAAAAAGGAAAGGGAGAGGGGCAGTTGGGGAAACAGAGGAGCCCAAACAAAGCCCGAGGAGTGTGAGAAGGACCACATGGACAAAAGAGAAACAGATCAGTGGGAGTAATCAGGTTAAAGTAGGAAATCGAGTTCATGTGTTGACTTTAAATCCCAGTGTACACGTGTTATAGTCGGTAATCACATTTCCCTCTTGCACCCCTTCGAAAAAAGGATCTGACATCATTGTCAACCTTCTGTGCACTCTTGTGCAGAAGGCCCGTGATACCCATGCTAACTGGGTAGTTAGCAGGTGCTGGACAAAGGAGAAAATATCCAAAATATCCCCCAAACCTTAAAGATGTGATCAAACTATAATAAATAAATAATATTCCCTCTTGAAGTGTGAAGCTCCTCTCCCCTGCCTCCCTCCTGCTCTCCTCTCTTCCTCTCGCCTAATCTATTTTTCAGCAATCTGTTTCGCGCAGCGCCCCCAGAGCTGCCGGCCTTGATTAATTGTCAGGTGCCCCGGCTGTTTACCCCCACCCGCCCTCTGTGCCCATTTCCCCATCCACCGATCAAACGCCACCATCTGGGGACCCGCTTTTTACCCTCCTCAGCCAGACGCACCATCAGCCGGCCCACAGGTCAACTCACGGTCAGGGCCTATAGAGGGAGATGAGGAGCAGCGCGGGATGCTGTATGGGACGGAGAGTCCCCTGTCCCGTGTCCTGCAGGACGCTCTGACAAGCCACTTTGGCTTGAGTAATTCCTCTGTCAGCGTTACTGATGAGACGGCCCAGACGTGTGTGTGTGTGTGTGTGTGTGTGTGTGTGTGTACGTGCACAGCGCTCAGCGAGGCATTAGTCATGACGGCCTCTGCCTCGTACATCCTCTGCATAATGTATAAGGTTTTCAATGGGAGTAATATGAGCTATGTTGGCAGAATAAGTGAATAAGGCGAGGCTGATTGGGTTTGCGGTGGATTGGGTCTGCATGTAAATTGATGAACTACAGAGGACTAAAACCTCTTGCAGCAACACAGATGAAAAATAAGACCACACACACACCTGTGCAACCACGCATGCACACGCGCGCGCACACACACACAGACAGTGTGCAACAGGAGAACTGTTTAGAGAGCCAACAGCCCTCGCAGGTGCAGTTAACATTACAATACAAAGTCAGTCCCTTTGCCCTCACAGTGTACTGTAAATGGAGCCCAATTTATAATTTATCAAGTTTTACAGCTACTCTGTGGAGTTTATCTTGTAAACAAACATGTTTTTGTTTTTCACCAAAACACAGTGTATGAATCCTAAAAGTCCTGATTATTTACATGGAGTCTGGTGGAGTTTGGTGATGGTGATTTCGGGGCTGTTTCATGTTAAACTAAAAGGATCTTCCTCTTTAACTAAAAGGTCTATCTCTGTAGGGATCCTTTCATAATGTTGTCAGACACTTAGAATAATAATCTGAGTCTGTCAGCGGCAACAACACAACTTTTAGTGGACGTAAATTTAAGATGTGTGTTTTCCCTATAGAATTATATTGCAGCCCGGTTTGCGACCGCAGGTTCCAGCGTTGTCGCTCAATACTGGACCAATTTCGAAGTTCTTTTGTTCACATTAGTCACTTAGACACCAATGTGTGGAGAAATGGGGTCCAGGTTGAAAAAAACCACGAAATGACCCTTTAAGCCCTTTTGTTGAATGTATTTCATAGCTCATGAAACCATTGCACATCCTTGCCTGTTTTACTTGCACTCCTCTACCCCTTGTGCTGCATTAAGGCCACCAGCGGTTGAAATGCACGGCTGCCTTTTGCACTCGGCAGAATTATTTTTAGCCGGTGCGCTCAGCGTAAGCAACCATTCCAGTGAATAAGGGGACAGCTTTTTTCACACAGTGTTGTTATCTTTCTGAACCTGCTCGATAAAACCATTGCTTCGTAGGGGCCGCTAGTTATCAAAGAAGCTACAGGTTAGCTTCAAATAAGACGTCCCTGTATTCCCTATGCATCGAGAGGTTTCCCCTTTTACCCTGCATTTACACAATGAGTTGAATTCAGAACTAGAAGTCTAACTTGGTAATTCGACTGATAATCACTTGACAGTCAGCTAGTGTCCTTTGTCTTCTAATGCACATTTATAGTCACGGAACATTCTACATCTTAAATAAAGGATCGTTTGAAACTAAATTGGAGAAAAAAAAGACAAAAAGAAAGAGCTGGAGCAGTGAAGCTAAAGCACCAGAAATGTTCCGAGGCACTGCTCCTGCGAGTTGTTACTCCTTCTGTGTTCCATTCCCCAGTGTAGAGACCCCCAACATCTCCCTCTGTTGTAAGCAATTTCACAGCCCGTCTAGCTTTTGGCTTTACTCGCCAAAAATTTGATAGCCAGCATTCACATGTGCCCGCACACACACACACACACACATATATACATAAAGGCACATTTATCACACAGCTCTTAATTACATCTGCTCACAGCCTGTCCAGAATGCTAAGTAGCTGTTGAGTACAAAAACTGGCGCCTTAGAAATTTCTAGACCTCTAGCTGGTCATTAAAATTCTGTCCTTTGATCCTTCCTTCAACTCTCCTCCTCTGCCGCGCAGGAATCAGACGAGGAGCATAAAAGCCACCAGCTTGACTTCAGCTTTGGCATCAAATAGATCCACTGAGAATATTATCTTTGATGGAAAATAACTAAAATAACTACATTCGACAAAACGTCCCAAGTAAAAGCAGTGAATTAAAGCAGATGTTATTTTTAGGTACTGTACTTCTAACGAGAACGCAAATATCCATACACAATTAACAAGCCTCGATGCCCAAGAGAAGCAGTTTCTTACTATGAAAGAATACTGATCAATAGATGTTGATAAACGCCCAGTTTATCGGCTGAATGCTGCCCTTTTACTTCCAAACTTCCAAGCTGACAATTTTTAAAGTTTAGATATTATCATTATATAATATGATAATGTATGTATAATTATATGAGAGATAGATGTATCCAAATGAATATTCACAGGAACTTCACATCCCAACCGTGCAATTAGAATCCATCTGCATTGCCACGTGCCTCTGGAGTTCACCCGTCTCAGGACAACCATTATCATCTTTATGTCATTATAATCTGTCCATGCATCCGTAGTGCTGTCCTTACAGCCAGCAAAACACGCGTATAGTTTCCATCTTAGATACTGATATGATGCCATCTGGGATTTTGATGCCTGCCGATGAGGTTTCTTCACTGTGACACAAAGAACACAGAAACCTCACGCCACAAAACCTGTTTCTTCCCGACTGCAATCAGCCTCTTTAACATTAATCTTAACCCCACTCCTAGACACTACACGTTGCATTAACAAACAGCCTGGACTATATGCACTACCGGTCAAAAGTTTGGGGTCACTTAGAGATTTCCATTCCACTCCATTATAGACACAATACCAGCTGAGATCAGTTACATTGTTTTTTTAACCAGGGCAGCAGTTTTCAGATTATATTATGTGCTTACATAATTGCAAAAGGGTTCTCCAATGTTTTCTCAGTTAGCCTTTTAAAATGATATCAGATTAGTAAACAGAATATGCCTTTGGGACATTGGATGAATGGTTGCTGATAATGGGCAATGTAGATATTGCATTACATATCAGCCACCACTCAGATCAGCTGGTATTCTGTTTATAATGGAGTGCAATGGAAATTTGTAAGTGACCCCCAACTTTTGACTGGTAGTGTATGTGTATATGTATATATATATATATATATATATATATATATATATATATATATATATATATATATGTATATATATATGTATATATATACTGTATATTGAACTTTTGCACATACCTCAACATATTTTGCTCATCCTGCACTAAACCATACAGCCTTCTTTTTTTCATTGTTAAGCAGTTCTATTGTACATATACAGTGGGGAGAAAAAGTAGTTGATACACTGCCGATTTTGCAGGTTTTCCCACTTACAAAGCATGTAGAAGTCTATAATTTTTATCATAGGTACTCTTCAACTGTGAGAGACGGAATCTAAAACAAAAATCCAGAAAATCACATTGTATGATTTTTAAATAATTAATTTGCATTTTATTGCATGACATAAGTATTTGATCACCTACCAACCAGTAAGAATTCCGGCTCTCACAGACCTGTTAGTATTTCTTTAAGAAGCCCTCCTGTTCTCCACTCATTACCTGTATTAACTGCACCTGTTTGAACTTGTTACCTGTATAAAAGACACCTGTCTACACACTCAATCAAACAGACTCCAACCTCTCCACAATGACCAAGACCAGAGAGCTGTGTAAGGACATCAGGGATAAAATGTTAGACCTGCACAAGGCTGGGATGGGCTACAGGGCAATAGGCAAGCAGCTTGGTGAGAAGGCAACAACTGTTGGCGCAATTATTAGAAAATGGAAGAAGTTTAAGATGACCGTCAATCTCCCTCGGTCTGGGGCTCCATGCAAGATCTCACCTCATGGGGCATCAATGATCATGAGGAAGGTGAGGGATCAGCCCAGAACTACACGGCAGGACCTGGTCAATGACCTGAAGAGAGCTGGGACCACAGTCTCAAAGAAAACCATTAGTAACACACTACGCCATCATGGATTAAAATCCTGCAGCGCACGCAAGGTCCCCCTGCTCAAGCCAGCGCATGTCCAGGCCCGTCTGAAGTTTGCCAGTTACCATCTGGATGATCCAGATGAGGAATGGGAGAAGGTCATGTGGTCTGATGAGACAAAAATAGAGCTTTTTGATCTAAACTCCACTCACTGTGTTTGGAGGAAGAAGGATGAGTACAACCCCAAGAACACCATCCCAACTGTGAAGCATGGAGGTGGAAACATCATTCTTTGGTGATGCTTTTCTGCAAAGGGGACAGGACGACTGCACCGTATTGAGGGGGAGGGATGAATGGGGCCATGTATCGCGAGATCTTGGCCAACAACCTCCTTCCCTCAGTAAGAGCATTGAAGATGGGTCGTGGCTGGGTCTTCCAGCATGACAACGACCCGAAACACACAGCCAGGGCAACTAAGGAGTTGCTCCGTAAGAAGCATCTCAAGGTCCTGGAGTGGCCTAGCCAGTCTCCAGACCTGAACCCAATAGAAAATCTTTGGAGGGAGCTGAAAGTCCGTGTTGCCCAGCGACAGCCCCGAAACCTGAAGGATCTGGAGAAGGTCTGTATGGAGGAGTGGGCCAAAATCCCTGCTGCAGTGTGTGCAAACCTGGTCAAGAACTACAGGAAACATATGATCTCTGTAATTGCAAACGAAGGTTTCTGTACCAAATATTAAGTTCTGCTTTTCTGATGTATCAAATACTTATGTCATGCAATAAAATGCAAATTAATTACTTAAAAATCATACAATGTGAATTTATGGATTTTTATTTTTAAGTATCGGTTCAGGCACCGTTAATTATGTATGCGATTAATTTTGATTAATTAATCACAGAGTATGTAATTAATTAGATTACATTTTTTATTCAATTGACAGCTCTTATATATATATATATATATATATATATATATATTAATGGTATCATTTCTTTAACATTCATTTCCTTTTAATACGTTTGTGTTTATGTATGCACCATCCACCAAGGCAAGTTCCTTGTATGTGTTACTGTCTTACTTTATAGTAAATCCTTTTTCTGATTCTGATTCAGAAAGACAAAAGGTGATGACAGTGTCATAGATGCACTTTTTTAAACATATTGGCACCAATGGGAGCTGTAAGCTGCTCTAACCCGATACTAAAAAGTCAGTCTTACCTCAATGTGAAAGAGGAAAGAGTCACCTTGGTGTGAATAGCGGCTCTGTGTTCTGCCAGCTTTTTCATCCTGGCCAACTTCCCTCTGCTCAGTATTCTGAGGACAAACATTCTGCTTTGAGAGATATGACATTTAGGCTCAATCACTGGTAATGGGTACATTAACATAGTATCACTGTCTCACACACACACACACACACACACACACACACACACACACACACACACACACACACACACACACACACACACACTCACACTCACTCACTCACTCACTCACTCGCACATCAAACTAATGATACACGTTTTACTGTTGCCAGGAAACAGACTCTGGGGTTTACACCTGCGTGGCTTCCAGCTCCAGTGGAGAGACGAGTTGGAGTGGAGTGCTCACAGTCAAAGGTAAATTGTCTCTGCGTGATTGAAATACATGCAAATAACTCTATGCTCTATGTAAGTGTAACAATACAAACCTTTTATACAGCTGAAGGCAGAAGCCCGATTATCACTCTTCTATTTCTGCACTATTATTCATTTGGAACCGTCTCTGTGTAACACTTTACTTTTATAATTAACAGCAATGAAATGAGTTATAGATTTAAGTGTGACAGCAGATAAGAACATTTGCGCACTGAGGTATTCTTAGTGTGAGATAAAAAATAAAAAAAAGTAACAAGCTGCCTTGTGAGCATGTAATAGCTCCAACGAAGGAGCACATAACCCCTGCTGGGCCTGAGGCTGTTTCTGGGCAGATGGCAAATATGAATGCCTTTAACTAACGGAATTGTCCATTACATTACATTGTCCAGTTCATTCGAACTACAGATCCGCTACCCGATCTGGCAAACTTGCATAATGTAATGTAATGGACAATTCTGCTTCCAACCTGTAGGAGGACCGAAGCGGGAAAAGTTCTCTAGTGTTGCTTTAAGGTTTTAACCGAGGCCTGGAGCGTTTGGTTGGATATGCACCATCCCAAAACCAACGGGACTATCCAACCAAAAGCCAGAGTTGGATTCAGCTTTCACACCGAAAGCTGAATCCAACTCTGGCGCTGACTATACAACCGAACTCTGATCCGCTTAATAAGGGGGTGGGGGGTCTCGGTTGGCTTCCAAGTGCAATCCGACCCAAATACAGGAAATGAACCACAAACATTGCATGTACTAGCCTGCAATTTGAACCTTGCACACAATTTACAGACCTAAATATGATTTTAAGATTGATAACTTTCAAATCCAAAAACCTATTTTGACCACACATCGCTGGTCGTCTGTGTGACATCATCATCTCTCCTATACTCGATGTCTGTCAGCGGCTCACATTGTTTGCTTCCGTCTAAAATATCAGAGACATTAAAGCAGAACCAGACATTATCAGATGTGGTGTTGCTCCATTATTTGTGAGACCAGAAGTGTCGGCGAGTTTCACTCTGATTTTCTGTCCAATAGCCCAGCGACAGTTTGAACTGTGTGTCAGTTGTTTACAGTGTTTGGTGTGTTTGACAAAGTGCACTGTGAATGCAAACCCAACCAAAGGAAAAATGCAACAATTTTGCAACTTCACCCCCCAAATCTTACCAAGTCTGCCGAACTATAGGTGTGAAAGCCAGGTATGAACGTGAAGCCTGATGTTGACTGGCACTTTTTGGGATACATTTATTTATTTATTCATTTTATTCGTTAGGGACCATGTACAATTTTAACATAAATGTTGCCATTTGATGCATTGTACCATCTGCAGTCCCTAGACAGGGCACAATTTAAATCCAACAGTAAAAACATGGCAACATCTAACAAAACAGCAAGACAGATCACAAATCCTACATCAGTATAATGCACATTGTGACACAGTCACACACACACACACACACACACAGACACACAAAGTTTAAAACATGCTAGTCTCGCTTTGCCAGACCTTCCTCCACAGCGCTGCGGAGGAAGGTCTGGCTAGTCCACACAGCATTCTGGGATGGGAGAAAAACGTGCTCTGGTTTATTGTCATTTCTTTAAACCAATCACAATCGTCTTGGGCGGCGCTAAGCCCCGGACAGAGCAAGAGAAAACTCCGATTGGACAGATAGTCTAGCTAGCTGTCTGGATTTACCCTGCAGAGATCTGAGGAGCAGGTAACCATAGTCCTCACAAATCCACCAGAGGTTAGAACGCCAACACAAAGAAAGAGGAAGGGGGGGGACATCCGGCAGAATTTCCAGCGGCACCTGAACAATCCCGGAAATAAAAGGTCGTCGATATAGACTAAAAACAAGCCAATTCCCTCATTCAGGACATAATTGTGAGATATCGTCTGCCGCTGCATACTGCATACTGCTCTGTGAGGCCAGGCCCTTTTAAAAAAAAAAGGCTGTAGAGATTTCATTAGTGGCATTAAATGAAGGAGTAACGACTTAACAAGCTGCTCTGATGGCACCTAAGTCTGTTATTTGACATTCAGCAGCGTAATGGGTAGTTAAGATCCAATAGTTGTTGTGAAAAGCTAAATTGTGAAGTCTGTTAGAAGTGAGGAAGTCCGCCTGCAGCAAGCAGTGATGCAAATGTTCAGTCATCATCAGCGGGATTACACAGAGGACGTTATGATGTTAAAGGCGGATGTTGCAGTTAATAATCAAATGTGCACTGTATTTCTCCTCCGCCTCCCTCCTCTCTCTCCTCCTTCATGCCTCCATCTTTGTCTCCCCCCTCCTCACCATGCAGAGAGTGCAGACCCATCGGTAGCTCAGGCCACAGAGCCCTTCCAGTTGCCAGGTCCGCCGCACAAACCCATGGTCACAGACGTGTCCAAGAACAGCGTCTCTCTGACCTGGCAACCCAACGCCCACGAGGGAGGAGCCGCCGTCACCTCCTACATCATCGAGGCGTTCAGGTGAGCTTCGCAACATCTAAGCTGCATCAAGGGCAGGTGCAAAAAGAACCTACGAATGGACACACTTTCCCTCGTTTTCACCTGATCTGTATACCTTCATAATCGTCAAGGATTTTTCATTAGCAGTGAAATCCTCTTTTATTGGATGTCTTACAATTCGACAATTTTAATGTAATAATGTCGGAATAGAAAAGCTTTTCATGTTGGGACACTAGAACTCCCTCACAGAAGCCCAGACTAATGACTTTCATTCATGGTTTGCAGCTCTTTAAAAAGAGTCGGGCTACAACATTCATCAACTTTTATTAGAGCTTGAAAAGAAGACTCAGAAACTCAACTGAACAATTCAATGGACAAAATGTACAAGGAAATGTGACATTTAATTTCAGCTTTTTACAGACCCGTTTTGGCCCGGTAAGAGCTTGTCATTGGATGAAGTACTGTAACTAGTTACAACATGTCCGAAAAAGTTTGCCTGTGCTCAGACATGCATACAGTTACATAGTAACAAACACACAGGACTCTCTTGTCCTTCATGGCTAATCGACACACTCGTGTGCCTAAACGCAGCTCAGCTGAGACGTTCAGGTACTGCCAACTTGAGAGGAAGTCCACCTTGGATTAATTATGGGGAAAAGTAGATTTAGCTGAGCAGGACGGGTGGCTCGACGGATGGAAGGAGACCTCCAGATGAAAATAGGCAGCGCTATGGGGAAATGTGTCCTTCCAATCCGATAAAGAGGGGACACCTGGCAGAGCTTGATCAGATCCAGACGTCCACCGTGGCCCATGGCGGCGGCAGAGCGTTTCCAAGTAATGCAAACTGATTCTCTATAAAGCAGCAGAAGGGGACCGGTGTGATGTTTGCAATAACACTTTTTTGCCTGAGGTACTAAGGTGTGTTTGTAGGAGCACAGGGAAGAACGAGCGTTGGGGCTTCTCTGTGTGTGTGTGTGTGTGTGTGTGTGTGTGTGTGTGTGTGTGTGTGTGTGTGTGTGTGTGTGTGTGTGTGTGTGTGTGTGTGTGTGTGAACAAGATACACTGCTGAGTAGATTCAACAGGCTTACAAGACAGTGAGACCGCATTGGGACTTACAACAATCAGGTTCTCCTGCTGTGTGTGCGGGTGTGCGTGCATGCGTGAGAGTGTGTGTATGTGTACATATGCAATGTGTAATCGTGTTTATTTAATGTACGAAGGCAGTCTTTCCATTCTCCTGCTGAGACTGCAGTCATGTTTTTTTTTCTGGGACCACAGCTTTGTGTGTGAGTGTGTGAACTCCCTCTGAGCAGCTCTCCACAAAGTTACATTGAATCCAGCTTTAGCACGGGGCAGCCTGCACACACACACACACACACACACACACACACACACACACACACACACACACAAGATGAGTATTCATGAGTCGTCGTCCTCTTTGGTCTTATTGTGCAGTTCAGCACTAAAGCTAGTTCACCTCAAACCCCCAAAGTACCCTTGGGGGAAATCTGAAAGTGTCAAACAAATGGTTGGGGGGGCCTTTGTGACTGCTGCTCTGCCAAGGTGACAGTAAATTCACAGAGAAACAGGAAGAGACGGGAAGAAAGGGGGACGGGTTTGAGAGGTGGCGGGATAATACATCTGGGGGAGTGCCACAAGGCTAAGAACATGCCCTCATTTCCTGCTGGCAGCTGTGCCGTCTTACAGGCCTCAATACATTATTCATCAGGACAGCAAATCGCATCATTTGGATGACATCTTCTAGTGAACACAAACTTCTCTGTACTGAGTGACTTTGCTCATATCTGCCATTGTTTACCAAATAAGAAATATTAGAGGAAGCCACAAATGGATCCAGCTATTGCCTAGGGATCTCCTCACGCATTGGTTGAATTGTGTAGCTGCACATCAAATCAGCATCACAAAGCACTCCTGATGAAACTTTGTATGGTGTCGTTCAGTGGTGGAATGTAAGTACACATTTCAGGTACCTTGCTTTAGTATTTTCTTGTGCCATTTCAGAGGCAAATACTGTACTCCACCTCCGGCTAAAGCTATACTACTACGTTTTGGTTCAAAAATGTATATCTTTTGCTACGTTTACACCTCACGTCCACAGTACTGCAAGCCCCTAAAACGGAGACATTTGGTTTGAAAACTCCAGCGTTGCTCTGTAGTCTGGACGGGCACAAACGGAGACTTTTGGAAAGGTTGCTGCACGTCTTATCGGTTAGGTAGCTTACAGACCTTTCAGTAACAGTTCCACCTCGCTGTCTCTCCAAGATAATAAATCCCTGCTCTTACTTTTCACCGTTGTTCTTTCGCCAAAGTATTTTCTGTCTTTTCAACTTCTACATCCATGATTTTTAACCACAGAGTAACGTCAGACAATCTGCTTCCTGTTTCCACCGGCACATGCCCAGTGTGTGTGAACGGTCATGTGATATGTGTTGTCAGACGTGTTAATATGGACGCAGATTAGTTCTGCTGCTGGAGCTAAAGCTCTTGTGTCTCAAAATGCCGCTTAAAAATGTAATAATAATAGTGTAGATGTAGCCTTAAGCAACTACAAGAGTAAATAGCAAATTACACAGTAATGCACAAGTAATAACAACATGATGATATAATACTAGATCATCTAGATATAGTCATTTCTGCATTGAGTACGTTTACTCTGATTATTCTGTATAGGGAGGTATACTTTCTCCACCACTGTTCAACTCTCCAGTGAATTGGTGAATTAAATTGCAAATGGCGTACAGTACATGCCATGTGCATAAGGGATACAAATATATTGCATTCCAAACTGTACATCAGTTTTTCCTTCTATCCCTTCACAGCCAATCAGCAGGCAGCACATGGCAGACTGTAGCCGACATGGTCAAGATGGAAACGCACACGATCACCGGCCTTCTCCCCAACACCATCTACCTGTTCATTGTCCGAGCTGTCAACGCCTACGGCCTGAGCGACCCGAGCCCCATCTCTGAGCCCGTCAGAACACAAGGTCAGTCTGCGCCGCTGTCACACCAAATAAAACATGACTCATATCTAGGATGGTGAAGAAAAGACCACGTCATGGTGCTAATGCATTGGCAGCAGCACTCTAAGCAGAAGTGGATATGTGTGTTTCCCCTCAGATGTGAGTCCTACGGGTCAGGGAGTAGACCACAGGCAAGTGCAGAGGGAGCTGGGAGAGGTGGCCGTCCAGCTGCAAGAGCCGCTCACGCTAACAACAACCTCCATCCGAGTGTCCTGGACTGTGAGTGGCTCTTTGTAGATTCAATAAAAATTTTATTTATATTATCAAATCACAAAAGCAGTTCTCTCAGGACACTTTACAGATAGAGTAGGTCTAGACCACACTCTATAATTTAGAGACCCAACATTTCCCCCCAAGAGCGAGCATTTGCTGTGACAGTGGTGAGGAAAACAATCCTTCAAACAGGCAGAAACCTCAGACGGACCCTGACTCTTGGTGGGCGGCCATCTGCCGCCTGCCGGTTGGGACACTGATACCTACATACAGAAATACAGAAATATGATTCATAATAATTATAGCAGTTGGTATGATGAACAGTGGCAATTATAGTACCGATACAGATAATAGAACTATGACTAGAACTAATAGTAGTAGCAGTGCAGGGCATAGCAGGGCGTAGAGCAGGACCACGGCAGCTGTTGTAACCACGATTTTATTTTTTTTAAAGAATATTTTTTGGGGCTTTTCCTTTTATTAGATAGTGACAGTGGATAGACAGGAAAGGGGGGAGCGAGATGGGGGATGACACGCAGCAAAGGGCAGCAGGTCGGATTCAAAGCTAGAGGCCGCCCCTGTTGTAACCACGATTTAGGTGCCACCACAATCCAACAAAGTAGATCTTTGTTTGCTTTAGAGAAGGAACATTTGAGGGTTCAGTTAGAGTTAGGGAGTGGGAAAATGAACTCTTTTACTTCAACTCCATCTCTCCTCTCATATCCCCGCTCACTTCAACAAGGTTGACCGTCAGTCTCAGTTCGTCCAGGGCTACCGTCTCTTCTACCGCCCCAGCGGGGGAACCTGGCTCCTCCAGGACATCAACTCCCCCTCGGAACGCAGCACCGTTCTCCCCAACCTGCTCAAAGGAACCGAGTACGAGATCAAGATCCGTCCCTATTTTGATGAGTTCCAGGGAAAGGACAGTCGAACGTTACTGGTTCGGACTCCAGAAGAGGGTAATGAATCCGGGGACTTCTGAAACATGCATGTACCAGAAAGACATTCAAAGAAGACTTCTTTAATAAACTAGGCTGCCGTAGGTTTTCTTTGACACTGCAGGGCCTTGAAAATGGCTGTTCATTAGCCTGTCTGACACCACATGAATCTCAGTAATGTTATCTCATTTTGGGGTTAATTTTATGTCCTCCGCAATTTGGGTTCATCTATATCGATTACTCTTTTTTTATTAAATTCAGCCTCCACACATTTGTATTGGTGGATCCAAACTCTAGATTAAAAACAAGTGAGCATTTTTTGCCATCAGCACTTATAGACTTTGTATCGACCTGCCTGAGTAGCTTAGTCTGGCAAAAAAAACATTTTTAACTTTTTAAAGCACTTAATGAAACAATTTTCCCTGCTGCTGCAGCTCTCTTTAATGTTTCCTGACTTGTGTTTTTTTGTGTTTTTTTTTTTTTATGTGTCCTCACTTTTATTACCTTGAGCAATTTTCAGTTTTACATTAGTTGTACTCACTTGTTCATGAATACCACAGTCTTTGTGCTGACTGTAAGTATGCTGATTAAATGACTGTCCCCCGCCTCTCTCAGTCCCCAGTGCCCCACCCAGAGCTGTCACAGTGGCAACGGTGAAGCTAAGCAACAGCTCCAGCATCAGCGTCTCCTGGGAGCCTCCACCCAGCGAGATGCACAACGGCGTCATCCAGGAGTACAGGGTAAACACACCAGCAGTAGCACTGGGATTCATCTGAAGGCAGCAAACACCTAGACACATAGCACAAAGCTGCTAACAAAAACTGCTACTACTGCAGCACGCGAGGAGCTCCCTTCTACACAAAACCTGCACTTCATACACAAAATGTTTAGAATAATAAGGTTTCTTGAATTCAAATTCTACTCAATACAAATTAGGAAGATGAGGGTTATTGGCAGTGTTGGGAACTTTGGAAATATAATAGGTTACCAATTACAAGTTAACCTATTTAAAATGTAATAGTAGTGTGTAACCATTTCAATGACTTTATCAAAGTAATGTAACTTATTATATTTAATTACTTTTTTATGAATGGTGATTAAATATAAACTACTGGATATGCACTAAGCAAAATAAAGTGCTAAAATAGGTCTTCAGTACACATTAGAAGCCCGGTGTGTCACACAGAAGGAAAGCATGTCTTCCCTCCTTCATTTAATATGACTGCTTGCAGTAACTAGACTTACATACCTGCACATGTTTCCTGAGGTTGGACATCGAGGGTTTTGACTGCTGGCAAGCATTCTTTGCATTGCGCGGTTATGTTCAAACCCTTCTCAGATTTTTTGTATGACATGTTTTTTTAAATTTTTTTATTTCCAGCACTGGATCGCGTTTTTATCCGTAGCCATAGTGGCAACTGTCAAATAGCTTGAGAGGAGACGGGTTGCGCTGCAAATTCAAACAGGAGAACCAATCCAAAGCGTCAGAATAGCATGGCATAGCACAGCAACGGCTGTGGCTGAAAATGGCAAAAGAAGACATTGTGCACGAAAAATACATGCAAAGCAAAATTACAAAATGAATATTGTTCAACACATAGCCTAGCTTTTCACAGTTACCTTTATTTTTTTTTATTTTAAATAAATTACGTAATGTGTTACATGTAACTAGTTACTTCCCAACACTGGTTATTGGAGGATTTTGGACAGTCACAAGAGGTTGGAATACAAACTCTAGATGACCCTAATACTTTGTACATTCAGGTTCTACGCAGAGATAAAAACTCACAGGGAAAGAAAAACCCTAAGGCAGTAAGTAGAAGTGTAAGACTTCAAACGTGGAGTAGAGCACACTGGTTCATGGTCAAGTCCAATGACTACTGTACATTTAATATCTGTCTGATCCAACTGATGAAATGTTGCAGCCTATAGTTAGCTATTTCATCACTGATTGGAAATGCAAATACACTCTCATTGTGGACTTACAGTATCTAAAAGTGTCACAAAAGCTAGAGATGTTGCCTTAAGGCTCTGACACACCAACCCGATAATCGGCCGTCGGACAGTCTGGCGAGGTCGGTGACTCGAGTCTGTTCAGTGTGTTCCGTGCCGTCGTCCGTCGGAGGGGCCGTCGGCCTTCATTTTGACCGATTTGACATGTTGAATCGGAAGGCGGGCAGTCGGACTCAATGACCAATCTGATTGGAGGAGTTCTAGCCCTTTACTAGCGAATCAGTGCACTTATGTTAGCGTGGCGAACGCCTCTCAAAATCTGACGAAAATCTTTCAAACTGACCTTTGTTGATCAAAAACAGACAGATTCAGCAGCTTCACGGCCTATTTCTCGTTTAAAATGTTTTCAGAAACACGTTTCGGTGAACTATTTTCGTAAAATACGAGATCCTATTCTGAACGAGCCGCCATTAATGGTCGGCTTTGAAATTCAGGAGAAGCCAGACCCACGTGACGCATTCTTCATTTCCGGTTTTCATTTTTTGGGCGACAATACAGATTAGCTCCGCCTGCTGTTATGGGGACGTATTAAGTCTTGCGCACGTGCAGAACGTACACTAAAGTTGGCGTCGTTTCGGTGTGTTCTGAGGCACTTTTTTGACCTCGGGGAGCCGACTGATCAGTCTGACTGCCTTTTCTGCCGACGGCCGGCTGTCGGGTTGGTGTGTCAGGGCCTTAAAACACTGGTATTGGTATCGGAAAGAACTGGTGTTTATGCAGTGATCAGATCCCACGTAACTGAGCCCTGAAAAAATTTGTTTATTTATGTTCTTTTTCTGTTATGACTGACTGTGAAACTGGATAGTAAGAGAAAGTTCCGTGGCGTTCATTGTTTGTGTTTGTTCATGTTTCACAAAAAGTTGAACCCGAGCCAGACCATACAACAAAGATAGCAATCATATCACATCCATACAGGCATGGTAGTATACAGCTGTCAAAACATAATAAAATATATGAACCGGTATCGGATCAGCACTCGGTATCGACCGATACGTCAGTTCAGGTATCGGAATCGGTATCTGGAAGCAAAAAAAAAAAAGGTATCGGACCATCTCTAACAAAAACAAACCGGAGACTGAAATGAGCAGCATAATAAACGCAGTGCCACGCCTATGTATCCCGACAGGTTTGGTGCGTGGGCAGCGGCGGCGACAACCAGACACGCTACTACATCAACAAGACGGTGGACGGAAACACGCTGTCCACGGCGCTGCAAGGCCTGATGCCCGGCGTGCTCTACCAGGTGGAGGTGGCGGCGGTGACCGGCGCCGGCATCGGCACCCGCAGTCAGCCGGTGTCCGTCCTCATCAGTGAGTCCTCAATGGCAAAAGCTATCACAGCCCCCTCTCCCCCCCTGGAACTCATACACATCCATGACTGCACTGACACATTCAAATCACTCATCAAAACACACCTCTTCAGATCAGCCTTCCACATCCAATAGTCTCACATATTCTCCACTGTTAGTTACTGCTTTCTTTGTTTCACTTGCTTTTAATGTGCTTGTTTTATCGCCTCATCTGTTTTTATTGTAAACGGTCTGTATTTATAATAGCGCTTTTCTAGTCTTTTAGCGACTACTCAAAGCACTTTAACATAGTAAATTCCAGTCCACAACCATTCACACATATTCATACACTGGTTTGCGAGGCCGCCATACAAGGTGCCACCTGCTCATCAGATAAACATTCACACACTTTCACACACATTCACCCACCGATGGCGTAGCATCGGGGGGCAACTCTGGGTTCAGTGTCTTGCCCAAGGTCACTTTGACTGCAGGGCCAGGAATCAAACCACCGACCTTCCGATTGGTAGGCGTGTCTTTGAGTACCATGTAAAGCGCTATGTAAATAAATTGTATTGTTATTATTATTATTATTAAAAACAGCTGTAGATTCACTATTACAGACAACCCTTTGTCTACAAGAAAGTTAGAAGTTAGAAGGTAAAAATAATCTCAGCGTGTTTCTTTTTCTTTAGATATTAACAGATAGCGTCATCATCAGTTAGCGGGTCAGTTGGTATCTCCAGTCCAGTCAGGCAGTCGGTCCACCACGTTGGTCCAGACTGAAATATCTCAACAATAGATACAGTAGATGGATTGCCATGGCATTTTTGTACACACATTTGTGGTCTCCAGAGGATGAATCCTGATGACTTCAGTGGTCCATTCACTTTTCATGCTAGGAGCGTAAACCAGTCGCTATAATTTCATCATCAGGTCAAAATTGCCAAATACTTGCAAAATGAATGGCATTCATCAGCTGTACTTTGTCTCTAGTGCTAGTTAGCAAAATGCAAATGCTGTGCCTGTAGACTCCCGTGTTTACCCTATTTCTATCATTTCTTACCTACTTTAGGCTCATTCATGTATTATGTGGGTAATCTCACTGTGTACACATGGTTAGCTTTGTATAGGTTTCTTCTGTCTAAACGATACGGAAAACAGATCAACGTAGAAAATGTTCAAATGATCTGTAGTTGTCCCTCAGTTCTAATTATGTTATCTTATTTTGCCCTCCTCCCTCCTGTTTTCTTCCACCAGAGCTGCCAGCTGAGCAGCCATCCATGCCAGGCGGCGGCACCACTGGCAACAGCGGCGAGGAGAGCAGCGTGAGTCTGGCCGAGCAGATCACCGACGTGGTCAAGCAGCCGGCGTTCATCGCAGGCATCGGCGGAGCGTGCTGGGTCATCCTGATGGGTTTCAGCGTCTGGATCTACTGCCGCCGCAAGAAGAGGAAGGAGCTGAGCCACTACACAGCCTCCTTCGCCTACACACCAGCAGGTCAGGAAGAAGGAGCCACATGGAAGATGATATTTTGTTACTGACTCTGTGTCTGCCGTCTGCTGTGATACCTCGCACGTACCTGCTTTTAGATTGTGGCAAAATTTCGGGATTTGGGAGCAAGTGTGATTTATTTAACAACCAAACCTTAAAAATAGTTTCTGTGGAAATGACAACAGCTGATCTTGGATAATATAAGCATTGTCTTGACTTTTTGGATATTTGAAATTGAAAGCAAAGTGTAGTCAGTGTACCTCTCATCACTCTCTTTCTCTCTGTCTTCTGCAGTTGGTTTCCCTCATGGAGAGGGAACAGGACTCAATGGAAGGTAATTAAATAATATGCCACAGTACATTCATACCCTGGGCCTGTGTTCTGTTTAAATTACAGCAATCCATACAGACTGGGCTGATTGTTATGAATGTTTCTCGCTGTCTGTCCAGCTTTTGATTTGCTGTTCTCTCTGTATTTCCATCTGGACAGTCTTTGCCTTTGTACTGTGTCCCGCCATGTCTTAAATTAATGCCAGAATGTCTCTGTAGGTCCGGTGTGCTGGGAGGCAACATGGGCAACTACCCATGGCTGGCAGACTCTTGGCCCACCACCAACCTGGTCCACAGCGGTAAAGAGGCAGTCAACTGCTGCACCGCCAACCACGACACGGCTGAGAGATACTACAATGGTAGGATGCTGCTTAATGAGCTAATAGTTTTATTATTCATTATCGTGCTTATGGACTAGCTGTTGTGGCAGATATTCTTATCAAGTTGAAGCATCATTAAGTACACTGATAACAGAGCTGACAATAGACTTAAAGTCTATTGTCAGCTCTGTTTGATGAATGACTCGTCCCCATTTCCTCCCACTGTACAGAAGTGAAGCCAAAATACCCGGAGGTCTCAAAGCCCCGCCCTTACACCCGCCCGACCAATCGCGAGTCAAGCCCAGCTGTCAATCATGACGTTTCACCCCGTTTTTATAGCATCAAATAACTAATAAAAACCAAACTTATCAGAAAAATGAACACTTGAACACACATCAGCGTGATCACAACTACATAAAATGACAGAAGCCATCTTTGGGAAAAAATGATTGGACTTGACTTGATTTATTTTTGTTTGGTCCACATCCCATCTGCTAACATAGAGGGGGCAGGGTTTAGGACATATACTGCAGCCAGCCACCAGGGGCGATCCAGATGTTTTGGCTTCACTTATACAGTCTATGCATCAACCCCTAGAGCTGAGACTCAAAACAAAGCCAGAGAACTGTGCTGAATACAACGTCCATCTTTTGTCCCGTGCAGAAGCCGGCATCTCCAACTACCTGAATCAGACGGAGAAGTACAGCATGGGCGGCTCCACCGAAGGTCCCATCTACAGCACCATCAACGCCACCAACGAAGACCTGCACGGCTTCACCTACGCCCAGCACACCTCCACGGCTCCCTACGCCTCCACCTCCATCATGCCTTTCACCAACCAGACGCAGGCGCCGGCCCACGGCGGCGAGCAGCAGGATGGCGGACACTGGATCCCCCAGCCCGGTCCCTCTGGAGCGCAGTACGCCCAGCCAGACCGCTGCAGTGGTGAGGAGCTCTCTGCTCAGTACACACACATCATACAGCTTAGCAACAGAGCCAGCATGCAGCGCTGGTGTTTAAAAGCAATGCGTTGTCTGGCACCAGTTTCATGTCCAATTGCCTCCACCCATTCTATTTGCAGAGCTATCAGCTCTACTGACCAATCACTACGCCTCATTCCACGCTCCCAGTTAAAACCAGTCAGCCTCCAGTCTATGAAAATGAAATAAGACCTCTCTTTTTTCTTAAGCTCTTAGCTGTTATGATCAGTACATTTCTTCCTATTCTTCATCATTAAATGGTTTTCTATAGGATTTTCACTAATCAAAGGATTAGTAATGCAAGAAAAAAGTAATATGCTATTTTGATAATCAAGTTATTTTTTAAGCAAAAATAATATTATATATATTTAAGCAATAATTACCTAGTTTGTCTTTGTTGTATGTGACATTAAACTGAAAATTTGGATAAAGGTTTGGTATTTTTTTTGTCAGATAAACAAGCTATAGATGTTACCTTGGACTTGAAATTTGACATTTTTCCACCAAAAGTAATAATGAACCAAGAAAATAATGAGATTAATGGCCAACGAAAAATAGTTTCAGGCCTACTATTTTCTACAAACAGTACTTTCTTTGCTATTTATCTGTCTGTATTTCTATCCTAACCTCTACATTTAAATAAATGAGCTTGACTAAGCTTCAGTGCTGCACATGGGAAAAATAAGCTTTCTTGAAGGGTCAAATGAAAATAGTTTATTTTTAATAAATGTTGCTGCCCTTCTCTCGTATCCATAGCCATGTCTTTCAGATCCGGGCCTGCTGGGAAATGTGAGAAAGTATCTTCTTCAAGTGAATCATTGTGCTCCTCTGTCTGTTTTCTAGGTAAGCCCAAGCAGAAGGCGATGGGTAAGGCTGTCAAGACCCCGTCTCTGACCTGGATGGAGGCGCTGCCGCCACCTCCCCCCATTGGAGAGCTGGAGCATTGTGAACCGGACAACCTGCCTCCAGAGCACGAGGACATGGACATCGGGTTAGTCAGACTCCCTCTCCCTGTCTTTCTCTCACATATACACACACCCACACACATCTCTCTAACTTAGCATTACACTGCTGCCCCATCATTTAGACTTACCGTCACCTCTAACAGGCACATTAAGTATCGAGCCCAACGTGACTCTTATGCCTCTGGCTTTAACAACTCAATTACCTCGGCCTTGGTCAATTGCTTTAGTGATTAAAGCTGTTTTCCCCACCCTTAAAACACAATTTGCTGTGTTCCTCCTTACCAGTCGCTCTCTGCAACCTCAGAGCAAACTATGATTCAGTACGCGCGTAGCAGCAATCCCACCTAGGTGGAAGCTTAGCCTCCCACAGTGTTGCCAACGGCTAGGCCCTCTAACTGGAGTCGACTCTGAAAGAACATATTAATGTTTAAATAGCCTAATAGCTAGCTAGAAACGAAGGCACCAGTGAGACAACAGGCCCCTCAACAATGTATTTTAAGATAGATAGATAATTAGATAGATAGATACATCTGTATTGTCTTTGTGCTCAGAGTACAATGAAAATCAGTTCAGCAGCTCTTCTAGCCTGGTTGACACCAGACCCTTCTCAGTTGACTCAGTAGCTGTGAGTGGGTCTGGGGAAGCTTCATTCACAGCCCATTTCCAAAGGGGCGTCACCAACGGACGCCGCTCAAATGCCTCTGGGCGCAATCGGATAGTCTTTCAACCAATCAGACCAACGATCCGGGTGACATAGCAGCGACAGCAGCATCAACGGGTTGCTGCACTTCGGTGGCCGTCATGTTGAATGTAAACAAAAAGCTGCTTGCCGTCGCTGAGCTATCGTCATCGTGTAAAGCCCGCCTCAACGGTTGTGATTGGTGCCTCGATTTGGAAAAAAATTGGAAATGGGCTTGAATGGGCTCTTGGCCAGCCATAGCAGCATGGTAATGTAAGATAGCAGCATGGTAATGTATGGTAATGTCAGATAGCAGCATGGTAATGTATGGTAATGTAAGATAGCAGCATGGTAATGTAATGTCAGATAGCAGCATGGTAATGTGAGTTAGCAGCATGGTAATGCATGGTAATGTCAGATAGCAGCATGAAATGGATTGCTTGTGCAAAGCAGTGATGTAAGGCAAGAACACAAGAGATCACACAAATCAGATCCAGCTCCATCTCTTCCCTTCCAGCTGTAACACTGCTCTCTGTCTTTGTAGCTCGGATGAGGAGTGGTGCCCCCCCCTGCCTGAGAGGACCTACCTGATTGAGGGCTGCGAGGATGGACCCTCTGCCCCGCAGTGGAACAACGCCTCCTCCCCAGCCACCTCTTACAGTCATCAGTCGACCGCCACACTCACCCCGTCGCCCCACGAGGAGAGCCGCACCCCCAACGACCTGCCCCGCCTCAGCCAGCCAGATGGCCAGCAGCTGTCCCGGTACGTCAACAGGCTCGCCACTGACTGGTAGCTCATGGTTGTGTTGTTTTCACATGGGAACTCTTCTCATGAACCAACACATTATCATCTGCTTTACTTAATGTAAACCTCCTTTCTGCTTTGTGGATTACTTTTGTTTTGTTACTGATCTTCATGTTTTTCCCCAGAGATTTTACTGTAATGAATACATCAAGTTATTTAGATCAGATCTCTTAAAATAATGGATGTAGCAGCAATGACATCACCCATCGAAGCCTTGAGTTTGAGTTTGGCAATTTGGCTGTCGCCATCTTAGTTTTTTGAAACCGAGATGGAGCTTGGGGAGGGTGAGGGGAGGGGGGGTGTCACGGCCAAGCCAGTTGCAATGGCCCTGCGCTAAGCTAAATGCTAAAAAAATTTGCTTATTTTCAACCCTTCTGAAGCGAGTTAAGTTTAGGATGAAAACATGGACAGCACCCAAAAAAGAGCTGAGGTCTATTTTAATGTTAGCATGGTTAGCATTGACTAAGCCTCTTTCCTGATTGACAGGCCCTAAAGCATCCCCTGCTTTATCCTCTGTTTTAAAATAAATGGGACCATAATTTACTAAATGAACATCATGCTGTATTGAAGAAGACTTGAAACTAGCGAGTGAGACCATAAACTCATTATGAAAATGTTTACTGAGGTAATAAATCAAGTATAAAGTAGGCTCATTTTCTCATAGACTTCTTTTTGGATACTTAGTGTGAAGATGCACAGTGTAATTTTAATAATGCATTTTGACACTGTAGCTGCACAGGTACACATCTACCTCAGTCATTTTCTTCATATTCAGGAAAAACTTCATCACTGTCTGCAACAATGCACATTGACTATTGTTGGCCAAATGGCTAATCCCTTGGCCAGATGCTAAATTATCCATTTAAAAAACAATCATGCAAATAAACTCATAACAGGAGAGATAGCCAAACAGAGGAGAAAAATAATACTCAAAATGTATAATTTGTTTTGTATCCCTCACTCTGAAGCAAATATGTAGCTTCTGACTGCAGTGAGATTAGTTCTCTCCAGTTACACGTTGCCCTTACTTCCCACAGCAGAAGGTTACCGTGCGGTCCGGTGCCAGTTCCCCAGGCACCCAGCCCGCTGCTCACCCAGTCCAACCCCAACCTCTCCGGCCAACAGCATCACGGCTCATCAGAGGTTGGCACGCTGCAGTGCCAAAGTCCTGCCCATCGCTGCCTCCACAGCCAGGGGCCAGCTCTGAATGAAGACAACGTCAGCACCACTACACCCGGTAAAGTGACTGAAAGCTCTACATTCATGTCTGCATTCACCCTAGAACTGTGCGGACTCACTGAGCCATATGCATTGAATACATCAAATACTCCATGTCTGTTCAGTATGGAAAAAAAACACTTTCTGATAGTTTGTTCCCCTCTACACATACAGTGCCCAGTCGCTCCTCCCCAGCAGATCCATGCACTACTCCCAACCAAAAATCACGAGTGAAAAAAAAGGTGTCTAAGGGTTCAGCATACAGAAGAGATGTACAAGGAGGTGAGTGGATTCTAGTTTGGATTAAAATACGTTCACTTCAGAGATAGGGGATTGACATTGAGATATTTGGTTTCTGAAATTCACTAAGTGTTCAGACATAAAGTTCTGCATAAACGTGACAATGGCACTATCGTAAACGGGTTAATGGGTTGTTTGTTCAAGCAGCAATTATGACTCATATTAACGTTTCTAGTGGCGGTGCCCTCTAGTGGCCGTAGTAGTTATGGCGGGAGCAAAGCAGGAAGTAAGGTGAGGAAGTATGAGAGTGCAAGATGGGTTGCGCAGGTTGGGGTAGGTCAAACTAACACTGGACTTTCACCTAGGAGACGGAGGTCCGTGTCCCGTTTGAAAATAAAAGTAAACGGCAATTTTTTTTAAACTCTACGGAACAAAGCTGCATCACGTTCAGCGTAACAGGAAGTGAATCATTGTGCTCCCGAAGTTAAGGAACGTGACGTCCGATTTGATGTTTTTCTGACGGTAACGAAGTAGGTTTTGTGCCTAAACCTCACCACTTTAACGACGTGGTTAAAACTGCGACCTTTATGCTTAAAACCGCAGCCGTTGGGTTCTCTGGTTTAGATATGAGGACTGAAAATGCTCCTGTTGGTCGTATTAGAGGGGAGGAACAGACAACCTATATTGTCATATGGTTTGGAGGACCTGTTGCTATCCTAGGACGTAAAATGTTCTCAGTAGCTGAAAAGAAAAACTCATGTTCACATAGGTCTGGGCGGTATGGAGAAAAAGACAACACTTATGTCATATTACGATATCCAAGATCTAAGACCATATCTAGTCGTATACAGTATCACCATATCAATATAATATCGATATATTGCCCAGCCCTATGTCCACGGTTATTTTCTGTTCCTATTCATTGCTCTTTGTCAGTGAGTGAATAAATCCACCCCATAATAATCCAGCACAGACACACTGATATTCTGCAACACTATCAGTGATTGAATACAACGCCACACCTCTGTTCAGATGTGAGCCTGGAATAGAATAGAATACACTTCATTGTCCCCAGGGGGGGTTTGTCCAGGGCATAGTGATACTGCTTCACAACACAAACATGTAACAGAAATACCATTCATCAAATCAACATATAAACATAAGATCAACAAAACGTTTTAGGATTTTAAAGGTGTAGTAGGTAAGCCTTATAAAACTCCCTTTCTGTCATATCTGCTGAAACTGACCCTATGTTCCAGTAGAACTACATGAAGCAGGTCATTAAAAATAAATCCAGCTCCTCTGGCTCCACCTACAGCCTGGAGTGAGATTTGCAAAAATCCCCCACTCCCTGTTCAGATGCACTAATCAGGGCCAGGGGGGGTGTCTAACTGTGTGTCAATCACTGCTCATGCACACACATTCATTCTCCCTTGTGGGGGGAGGGGCTTAGGAGACCATTTTGGGCTTTAGCAGAAAGGGGGGAGGGACGGAGAAGTTGTTGATGTTCAAATGTTTTGGCTAAATCCTGGATCTTCCCAATCCTACCTACAGCACCTTTAAAATAAGGACACTTGTGACTTTACAGACAATACGACATCTTAAAAAGTGATAATTAAAGTGCTATGTGCAGAAGTGCTGGTGTATTTAGTGCACTTTGCTCCGTTGTGCTAAGATGTACTGTTCTGGATATATATACATGGGTTTGACTTGTAATCTTAGCATACAGACACACTGCACACGTCATACGGTTACCAGATAACATCTCACAAATGGATCGGAGATGATCATTATCTACAGCTGCACTGCATTGTGAAGCCAATAACCTGTTAAACAGCACACAGCTGTGAAGCACACAATCAGAACCCTCATTTGAAAAAGCAGAAAGTCAGTGTTAATTTCAATGTACCCCTATTTTCTAAAGGAAAACAACGCCGGTACTAGTCTCTTGGGTTCTCTCAATTATGCACAGGAAAAACAAAATGCTTTCAAAGCAAGCTATTATGTAAACAGAAACCTGGCACTAAAATGAGCTTAACGGCATTGACTGAACCTTCTTTATATTCTAAACTCATTCTCCATGCCTTGTTTTGTTCCTCCACTTTTCATTGTTTAGACCTGCCCCCGCCTCCGGAGCCGCCCCCAGGGGAGGACCGGTTGCACGGCCCCCAGGGCTGCGTGGAGGCCAGCAACGTGGCAAACGGCGCTCTGTCCTCCCTGGAGAGGAGCGAATACAGCAGCAGTAGCCACCAACGGAAAGGCTCGGGACAAAGACACACCGACAGTAAGACAAAGTTTTGCGGAGTGAAGTATTTTCAGTCCCACAGTAATTCAGTTCCAGGGTAGCAGAAGCTAATTCAAGCACAGAGAGTACACGTTCTTTCTGACATATTTCACTCCTTGGAGAAATCAGAAATGGGATGAGAAGACAGCACTTGAGTCAAATGTGTTGTGACCACGATCGGATGTAGCCTTCTCCACGCCCCACTGCTGCACTGCAGTATTCTCTCCTCCAGGGTTACGAGGCAGGGTCAGATGAGACTGGCTGGAACACCAAGTCTTGTCCATGACTGGTTGCAAGATCATTCCTTATGCCTTTGTCACATTTATAACATGTAGCTGTACTCAGAAGGTCACCCAGTAAGAGCGTTCGCCCCATGTAGGCTGAGTCCTTTGAGGCGGCCCGGGTTTGAGTCTGACCTGCGGCCCCTTTTGCTGCGTGTCGTCCCCCATCTCTCTCCCACCTTTCCTGTCTATCCACTGAGTTTAGTTTACTTTTTTTTTTTTTTTTTATTTATCTCGAACAATCACCATACTTTAAACGAGATAAAAATGTAATAAAACATAAGAATAAAACAATCGTATCCAAATCAATCCGGTTCCATTAAAGAAAAGAGTTTGAGAAGGAGCATGTAGAAGCATGTCCTGCCCCAACTTTACAATATCATATTATTACAGGTGAAAAAAAAAACAAATAGCTATGCATATACAGCATACAAAAAGTGTAAGTGTTTATAAATGCAACTGGAAATATAATATATAGAGTCTATAAATGAAAACACAAGGTGTGGTCTAGAAAATCCAGAAATCCTGCAAGATGATGCCTCTCTAAAGCAGAAAATCTACTTATGCTTTCAAAGCAATAGTTATGGAGTTAATAACCATACCCAACGCAGAATTTAATATGGTCAAATAAAATGAATTTATAGGGGTGTTTTAGCATCGAAAAATCATACCTAGAGCAGCTACAGTATATATTAACATAGTCATTTAGGGCTGTGTATTAGCAAGAATCTGGCGATACGATACGTATCACGATACATGGGTCACGATTCAATATATTGCAATATATTTCAATACGGCGATAAGGCGATATATTGGGAAGTATAATTAAAAAAATTTAAAACATTTCAAAAAAAGACATGATGTTCACAAAAGCCAAAGAAGTTTACTTTAGGTAAACAATTCAGTACACAGAAACTCAAACTGCCAGTTTGGGATTGTGGTTCCCAGCTTCTTAGTGAGCTAATGTTTATATGCTAAAGTAGGCCAAAGTTCAGCCATAGCTACATTGTTAGCTTCTAGCAAAAAGTCAGGCACTGTTAGGCACTGTTAGGTGTGTATCAGCATAGCCATCTAGCGGTAGGGGGTTTAAACACAACATTAACGTCAACCACTGTCTTACATGAATATTTTTGCACGTAAACTAAAAAGAAATTTTAAAAAATCGATATTGCGTTTTTGAAAATTGTAGTATATAAATAGTATTGCTAAATAAAATATGGTGATACTCAAGTGTATCGATTTTTTCTTACACCCCTACTGTCATTTCTCCAGCAGATGAATCACTGGAGAAGTTGTATATATCAAGCTTCATTTCCCCACTAACACACAGCACTGCCTTTTAAATTCATAAAAGCTTAAGCCAATCTTTTCACCGTTGCCTCCCCAGATGAGGAGATGATGCCGTACGGCAGCAAGGCCGGGTACCTTTCCAGGAGTCAGATGTCCAGTAACTGCTCGACCACAGGAAGCTCCTCCTCCAGAGGCTCCACGGGCTCCAGGGGGCTCCACTCGGCCAGGAAACACAACGAGGTACCATACCGCGACGCCAACCACTTTATCATTTCCCCTGCGGTTTTATGCAAGAGAAAAAAAAGTTGTCTTTTCACCTCCAATGGTTTTAAATAATTGATGCTTTTAGATATGTATGAGCGTGGGAACAAAGACTCTTCCTGCCATGGAGAGGTTCATGTGGTTTAGTTTTATCTACATATCATTACTTGCGCTCCATAAAACACACATAATCGCATACGTGCAGGCACATGAAAAGAGCTTTTTACATTCCCTTGTTGCACACACACACACACACACACACACACCAACATGCTCCCAGGCTCATACATACAGATCTACCATTACCGTATACTCAGCATAGGCTTTACAGTAAGAAACAATGTTAAGCGTGAATGCCCACTGCTCTCTCTCTCTCTGGAGTACACTTCTGAGGCCACACTTCACTGTTGGAGCGCTCCTTTAGATGCACCCCCCCATAGGCCCTCTAGCGACCAGTTGGTGTCTTTTTATGGTAGAACAAGCTGTGCCAGCCGAATGGAAAGCTCTGCGGGCATTTAATGCTACAGTAGTGAGGCAACACTTCCAAATAGGGTTTGACATGTCCCTCAACATGAATGGTAGTCAGAGGTTGGAGCTGATAGAAAGCATTTTAAAAGTATTGTTTTAGTGCCGGTATCGGGAAAAACCCCAAACCATACCCAACCTGAATGGGCAGGCCTGCTCCTTGCATGGCATTATATATATATATATATATATATATATATATATGGATAGTACATACAAAGTGTCCTGTATTGGTGCAGAAAAACTTGTCTCACTGTGATGGAGACACTTGGATAGGATGCTTTATTTCTTACAGAGGAGAAGTTTATTAGAATTAAAATGATTTCACTTTTAATAAGGATAATTAAAAAAAAAAGCCTCTCTCAAGTAAAAGTCCTGCTGCTCCAAAAGGGTTTTTAAACAGTTTATTTAGCTTCAGAAGTAGGAGAATGTTCAAAACCCATAAAGAAGACTTAATCTTTCAGTTTATCAGGAAACAAATCCAATGTAACGGCACCGAATTTGGAGATAAATGGTTTTCACTGGAGCGGAGGGGAATGAAAACTTGTAATCTGAGTTTACTAGCAGCTAGTTAGTTCTAGTAAGTATGCCAAGTCACATGGCGAAGACAGCGACACACGCTCAGGTTTATGAGAAATGAGAGCTTTGATCCTTTCTTTTAGTGCTGTAGTTAAGTTAAGTTTAATGCTGAAACCTGAGGCGTCACCATAAAGCATCCTGGGAAAGGATGGCCCTGTCACGGGTCAGCCCACGCTGACCTCAACACACAACTGACATGGGAATGTAGCAAGGTAACTTGTAAACATGAGACACACACACACACACACACACACACACACTCACACACACACACACACACACACACACACACACACGCGCTCTCACTCACACACACACACACATACACACACGCTCTCACTCACACACACACACAATTGCCCTTTTACTTGCTCTCAACACCCCACATAGAGCTCCCTTGTATCTGGTGCCTCTCAGGTCACCCCCCTGTGGAGCAGTAAGGAACACCTCACCCCCCCTCACTGCCCCTAGCTGACCCTTACTGGCCTTTTCACGCCTTGCCGGGGACATGAAAGCTTCCCTATAAAGTTTGGGGTGTTTCTACAGGAAGCCTGGGTTAGGTTACCCCCTGGTCCTGTGGTGCCGCTGACTGCTATCTTTGCCCTTTGACCCAGGCGGACAGCCAGGCGGTTGTCCCTGTCCTCGGGTCTGTTCCATCAGCTCTGAGGCTGGGGACACAATACACATGTGTGCAGAAGGGGGATATCACATACAGAATTAGACACACTCGACTGCTAGTTAGATTCTACTTAGAGCACAATGTCACTAAACCAAAACATGCTTTCATTTGAGATTTCTGAAGTTATGTTTCTGTTTCTCACCTTTAAGCCTATAGTTTATCATGAACACCGATCCTCTCTGTTAAGTGACGCTGGGTGTGAAGTGAGTGATGATGTTTGAACAAAGAAATGAAAAAATAAAACTAAACTAACCAACAAATGATTAAGTGCAGATCTGCCATCCTCCTCCTCTCCTCTTCTCGCAGAATATATTTTTCTGTTTCTTCTCTTAGCTTTCTATTAGCAGTATGCTGTTTGACACATGCGTACGCAGCAGGACTATAAAGGAAAGAGGACAGAATGACAGTCACCATGGATGACATGCATATTCCTGAATATTACAAACTGTCACGGCTAGATTTGTGCTGTAGCAAAGTCTGTGTGCAGCAGCACTTCCCTTCTGAAACCGACTTTCACCAGAGAGCTGAAAGCTGTAGACCGTTAACTTCATTTTCTGTTTGTGGTTTACAACAGTCACAGTTAGTGATTTGTGTATATTTGATATATAGCATGGCTTATGGAAATACAACCCATAGCTGAAGTGTTTCAGCATCCTCAGGAACACCATGGAAAGCCATGTTAAGAAGCATGTGCACTTGCTCTTAAATCAGGGTTTCTGCGCGGTCTTAAAAAGTCTAAAAAAAAAAGTCTAAAATTTCAAAATCAAAAGTTGTAGGCCTTAAAAAGTCCTTGAAGTATTGTGACTCTGCTGAAGTATTGTGTTCTAGGTCTTAAGTATTTTTAAACAGGTCTTAATTTCCCTACGTCCATTCAACGCTACCTCTAATGCTCATTGAAATGCTCTCGCAGCGCTTTAGAATGTTTTTATTTTTTTTATATCCCGTGGTGTAGTTCTTTCTAGTCTATATTCTATATAATTCGCTGTATTACAAATGAGACCAACATGCAACTTATTTTGCAGCCAATCAGCATTGGTGTTACTGGTCTCTTCCGGATTGTACCACAGACGTAAAATGGATTTTATTTGTTTAAACTTCATTCATAATGGTCTTAAAAAGGTCTTCAAAAAGTCTTAAATATGGCATGGTGAAACCTGCAGAAACCCTGTAAAAACATGTGAAACTGTACAAAATGGATCATTGTTGGGCACTAGGGCCCAGATTGAGAGGGAACAGGTTGAAGTCCTTGCCCCTGAATACAGAGCAATCTTTACTCAATGCAGTCTGCTCCCAGCTTTTTGCTTAAAGTGATGGTCGGAGTAATTTCACCCTAGGCTGCTTTGCACCTTGACCTCGAGCCAAACAACCCCCCATAAGCTTTTTTCCCTTGGTTATAACGTTGGTCGAGTTAGTGTTATCAGCTGGTTAGCTTAGTGCAGGCGCTAATGGAGCCGCGTTTGTATCTCGTAAATTACCCCACTAATAATGCCTGGAATGATACCAAACTTCTACAGTAGTACAAATAGCTTCTGTACTAATAAAACGAGGCATTAGAAAGTTTGTAACTACACCAGAAGTATATTTAAATAACACTTGCCTGATGGATACTCCTCTCGGCTGCTACCGCGCTATCGGCGCTATCGCGCAGTACTTACATACTACTACTACATACTTCTGGTGTAGTTACAAACTTTATAATGCCTCTTGTTATAAGTACAGAAACTATTTGTACTACTGTAGACGTTTGGTATCATTCTGGGCATTATTAGTGGGGTAATTTACAAGATACAAACGTGGATCCATTAGCGCCTGCACTAAGCTAACCAGCTGATAACACTAACTCGACCAACGTTATAACCAGGGGAAAAATGGGGGGTTGTTTGGCTCGAGGTCAAGGTGCAAAGCAGCCTAGGGGGAAATTACTCCGACCATCACTTTAATACATGAGTACATGAGCCGACATCTGCCTTGATTTATTAAAATCGAGCCATGTTCTGTGTCATTTGAACTGACGTTAAAACATTTCTGTGTTCCCAGGAAATGAGATAAGGACACCAGTGACTCGCTGCCTCTGTCATCCACCATCTTTCCACCGTGGACTCAAAGAGCTGGACGAGAGTACACGTTTTGTGTCCCAGGATACTAGACTCTGTGTCATTTGCTGTGAAAGAAAGCTACAACGGACTTTACATCATATTCTTTTTTTTTTTTTTTGAGGGTATTACAGTTACAATTATTTATGAGAAACAGAGTTCATGCCTCTCCCTTGCTTTGTAAATACCTGTGTCTGTACTGTTCTTTTGTGAGCTCTGGATACAGGGAAAGAGACGTATATTGTATTTATGAGGATAAAAACGAAAACAACGTAAGAAAAAAAAAAGAAAAAAAAAGTCTGTTATTATTAAAAAAAAAAAAAGATAAGCTCATGTCTTCTTGAATGTGCCAACCTTTTTTGTCAAAATGTATACTTTTTTGGAAAAGCATAAACTACTGTTGCACTCTCTTGTTGTGACAGAAAAAACAACAGAAAATATGAAGCACAAAGTGTGTTTGCTGGTTGAGAGGGCCGGTGGAAAAGCCAAAATGAGCGGGTTCTCGCTCCCGGAGGGACGCCTTCCTACCGGGACCCCTGCACCCATCTAGTCCGCTAAGAATGTCACACTTTTCTATGTTCCCTTTGGTTTCTCTGCAGCAAAACGTTCCAGTGTGCCAGCAGACAGACAAGCTTTATAAAAGTTTGATTGTAACCCCTCCCCCCACGTTCGTCTGAGGGACTGTTTGCTCCAGCCATGAATTTGCATATACTCCTTCCAAAACAAATGAAAAAATGTCTGTGGACTGACTTTTTTGTACTCTTGTTGTTTTGTAAATGTACAATAAAATACATTTGCTGATGCAAGCCTGCGCTCATTTTTTTTGGAGCAGCTTTACTTGATTATCGGGCCGTTTTTTTGGCAGTTTGAGATGACCTGTTTCTGCGTTGTATTTGCTTGATAACCGATAAAGTGAATTAAAAAGTGTTGTACTTTGGCTCGGCTACAGCTCTGTGTCTGTCCCTCTGCTTCAGTTTGACTGACCACTGAGTGACTTAAAGGTGCTGTAGGTAGGATTGGGAAGATCCAGGACTTAGCCAAAGAATTTGAACTTCGACAACTTCTCAGTCCCTCCCCCCTTTCTGCTAAAGCCCAAAATGGCCTCCTAAGCCCCTCCCCCCACGAGGGAGAATGAATGTGTGTGCATGAACAGTGATTGACATGCAGTTATTGGTGCATCTGAACAGGGAGCTGTGGATTTTTGCAAATCCCACTCCAGGCTGTAGGTGGAGCCAGAGGAGCTGGATTTATTTTTAATGACCTGCTTTATGTAGTTCTACTTGGAGTTTGTAACATTCCAAAATCTTAATTTTGACTTCAGTTTCATTAACTACTAATAATCGCTATCGGCCTTGAAAAACCAGTGGCGATCGATCCCTACTCTAAGTCTCTTAAAAAAAGTTTTTTTTTGTGTAGTACATCAAGGGAGTGGAGAGAGCGTGCCGGTGTATATGGTGTCATAAGCTCCGATAAATAAGGAGGTGTGAGTCCATGCAGGGCCTCATATGTTAAAAGACAAGGTCTCTGAGCTGTGCATTTTTTAGATTACTCCGTGTTTCATGAGTCATGTCTGTTCTTTCTGTGACTTGTTGCCTTCCATTATCTGGCGTGGTGCCATTACAACATCACATCAAGGACAACAGTGGAGTCACGATGAGTGATCTGGCCTTTGATACTGGAGGACATTTACTCCCTCAGCCTCTCTTACTACACCTACACAGATACATGCTGAATCAGCAAGAGAGCAATGGATGCAAACACATTAGGCACAACACGTCCAAACAGAACCATACAACAGAACAATAGGTTTACATTTGTTCAACTCAATACTGAAATAACACTCTCATGCCCATGTGTACGTGCAACAGTTTTTTCGCTCCTGGCCATACTAGCCGTTGAGAGAGATCCTAGTCTATATGCTCGACGTTCCACTTCTGGGATTGCTCCGTTGTCGACGGAAAATCAGCCGGACTCATTTAGGCCGGACATCCGTTGCCTTTGGCTTCCTTTGTGTTGGAATTCTAAACTCTAGTGAATTACTGACTTACAGTGTAGGCTACGTCTACATCAGAGGAAGACATTGTGCTACTATATTTACCTGATAGAGAACCCTGGCAGATTCAGAATTTAATCACAAAATATCACAGTGACAATGTGGAGCAATCAGACATTAGCGTCATGGACTCATGGCGGTGTGCTACCCACCCCGACCGTTATGAGAGCTAATCAACACATATCTGTGTTCATCAACCACCAGAACCGGAGCATTTGTGTGTGTGTGTGTGTGTGTGTGTGTGTGTGTGTGTGTGTGTGTGTGTGTGTGTGTGTGTGTGTGTGTGTGTTTGAGAGAGAGAGAGAGAGAGAGAGAGAGAGAGAGGTCTTGTGTCGTTTGATCGTTAACGTAGTGCTACTTTGCACATTTTTGTGGGTCTGAGGTGTATGTCACATTTTAGCTGCCAAAGCTCCGCTCTCTCTCTCTGTCTCTGGTCCTGCTCACTGCTCACTCAGTGAGCAGACGGGGAGTGGCCAGCGGCTAGAGCGGCAAAAGCCAATGTGTGCTTCTTTTACCGACAATATCTTTTGCGTTTCTTATCCAAACAACGTCAAACTTACTTGTGCCCGTAGCAAGACACCTGTCAAGTTTGAAATCCATCGGACTAACGGTTCGAGAGATATGTGCTTAACACCCACACAGACAGACAGACGTTCCTGCAATTTATAGATAGATATCCTTGGTCTTTGTCACCTTTTTTAAGTATATTTACTTGAACAAATCGGACAGTTTACTGTTGAGAATATACTTTATTGGTCCCAAGAGGGGCAATTGGCTTGGCAGCAGTGACAACTACACCAGATCAATTCAAATACAACATACAACAATAAATAGCAACAAATTTAAACTTAAAGTGACTATATGTAGCTTTTAAATGTTTCTGAAACTGTGTAATGTTCCATCTGATGATCATAAATGACCTGTAACAGCAAACGAGACTAACAGTGAAAAGAACGCTAGTTTTATAAAGTTGTTATTAATGCCCCTGCCCGGTGGATTTTTCCAACAAAGTGACAGAATGATTTACGGCAGGTAGACGGAGCTACAGTAACACATTCTGACGGTCACAGATTTCACTGTAACACCAGAAAAGCCTGTGTTAGGTATCCAGCAGGTAAAGGCTAGCAGGAGATTACTTTATAGAGGCCTAATTGTATTTTAATGTTATTTTAGAAGTTATCTGCTGTAATTATGGCTGATACTGGGGCAGGACCATCACAGGAGAGAAGGAAATTTTAGCTCAGGAGACATCCAAAGTAGGATAAGTTACCGTATGCAACACTTGAAATGAAACGATGCATCAGTAACTTATTGTCTTATTATAAATGAATGATTTTCTGTCTGAGCCAAACATCCATCGTGACTATACGTCCTCCCGGTAACGCTAACTCAGTAATCTACAGTGGGCAGTACAGCACCGTAAAGAAAAGAGCTTCCAACGCTAGAATCAACACAAACTGAAAGTTACATATAGCTACTTTAAGTAAAAAGCCATATTGTGTGGTTGGGTGGTCAAGCTGTTACCTTATCCTCTTTGAGTTTAGCAGTGAGATGGCTGAGGGTACGAAGGAGTGGTTATATCTGTTGGTTTTGACTCGTGGGGATTTGAAGCATGTTCAGTCACAGCATCTACCCCCTGCACCTAGAGTTTCTGTTAGGAAAGCAAAAGATTTATGCGTCAAGTATATTTACTTGAAAGGTGGATGCTTGGTGTTACAGTGTTATTGTGCAGGGATTGAGCCTGTCACTATGGACCGGTGTTCAGCCTGAGGGAAGGAACTCTTCTCGTGTCTGCTTGTCTTGGTGAAGAGTGTTCTGTCCAGGGTGGGATGGCTCTGTAGTGATGCTTCCTGCCTGTTTCCTGACTCTGGAGGAGTGTACGTACATACACTACAGCAATGAAAACACTAATGCCTTGGTTTGGACAATGTTTAGGGTATTTGCCCAAAGCTATGCAGTAGACTTAGATCTGAGATTCTCTTTGACAAACAGTGAGTCATATTAGTAATCCTTAAGATGATAACTGTGTACGCTTGTGTGTTAGTGCAAACTTCTCCAAACTCCTAAAGCAAACCTCAAACATTCAGCATCTAAACTTGTTGAAGCCTTCAACTCCCTGAGCATACTTTCCAGTCAGACCTGAATAAATAAAACTTTTTTTTTTTAAAACTGCCTCATTGCTGAAGTTGTGTTTGCTTCTTAATCTCCTCAAGCCCCATTCTTCCTCCAACTTCACAGTGCATTGCACCTGGGTGAGTGCTGTACGCGCCGGGGAGCATGAAATTGCCAAGCGCCCTCCTGGCGGAGTGCAACACACACTCCCGCCTGCTGTCCACCTGAGACAAGGCATGCATTAGCCTCTGGTGCTCCACAGATGCTTGCTATGTCTTGGCATACACAAAGTCACTAACTCCCAGTCTCCGGCACAGACTCAGCTCCGCATCTACAAGAATGGCCCCCGGGTGTGTTTCTCCTCTCAGTGCTCTGTGATCACCTGAAAGGAACATGAGAAGATGCTGCAGCACAGCTTTGTTGCAGTCTGCAGAGGGAGACGGAGGAAGTGGCAGCAAACACAACACATTCAAAAAAACCTATTAAAAGACGTGGGATGGATTAAAATGTGATTGACATGCTTTTTTAAATGTCGAATAATACCATTTATAGTGTAGCCAGCACAAATAACACTTTCCTTTTACACATGATAACCTATACACAGCCTGGTAGATTCATATTTCAGTATGTAAGTAATAGAAGCTCTGCTCTTGCCCGTTTATTTACAGAAAACTGACGTTTCGGTCCCCTCTGGACCTTCACCAAGAGCAGGGGTGTCATCTCATTTGAGTTCATGGACTACATCTCGCTGATTTGATCTCAAGTAGACCTCTCCAGAGAGATCAGAAACTTTATCTGCCACAGCTTGATGCTGGCAAACACAAGTTGCTTCTGCTACGACGGCGTTCTAAGGCCATTGTAGAAATAAACATAATGTTACAGACCCGGGAGAGGGGGGTAATATTCAGAGAGGAAAAACTCTGAAGATTGAAGTCGTAAATTAGCAGAAAAAGAACTTGGGTAGTCTCTGAGATTAAAGTGATCAATTTGGATTTAATTACTTCTCTGCGATTTTCACACTTTGCAAAGTCCTCCAGTGGGCCTGATTGGACCCTTTGGCGGGCCGGTTCTGGCCCACGGGCCGTATGTTTAACACCCCTGATCAAGAGTAATACTCTTAGTGATACAAACTATACTATGACATTTATCGACATAACATACTATTACTTTTTTAGACACACTATACTATGACCTTTTTATGGTAAGGGGAAGTAAGTGCATTTATTTAGCACATGTCAGCAACAAGGCAATTGAAAGAGCTTTCCATACAATATTAACAGTCTTTAAAGAGAACAGACAAAAAAGCTAAAATAATAAACTTACAAACTAATACACATACAGCAGAACAAGAACAACAAGGCTCAACTATGACTTTTTGCAACATACTATACTATGACTTTTTTATCACTTTTTTCGACATACTATACTATGATTTTTGTACTTTTGTCAACATACTATACTATACTATGACTTTTTTCAACATACTATACTATGACTTTTGTACTTTTGTCAACATACTATACTATACTGACTTTTTTCGACATACTATACTATGACTTTTGTCAACATACTATACTATACTATGACTTTTTTCGACATGCTATACTATGACTTTTGTACTTTTTTCAACATACTACTATACTATGACTTTTTTCGACATACTATACTATGTCTTTTTTTGACATACTGCACTATGACTTTTTACGACATACTATACTATGACTTTTTATTTAGTGTGGGTTAGGGATTAGATGTTCCACTAATGTTTCCTGCGTTAACTGTCTTGGCGAGGAAGTCGCACGTCCTCAGAGATTATAATGCACGTCCTGTTTGCAGGTTGTTAGCTTTCATGAGCCTAGGATTTAAAAAAAAAAAAAAACGAGCAAAGGACAAGAGGATGACCATGGGAAGATTTACGTTACTGACCTTCCACAGTGTGACCCAACACCCCTCACCCTTTCCACGCCTCCCTTAACATCCCTCCAATCCCTCCCTTCTTTTCCCTCTCCCTCAGCTATAAATCACCTCGCTCATTCATTAGGCCCGTGTCAGGACGAGAACGCCCACCGGGCCTGGAGGAAGAGGGCCGGCGGCCGGAGAGGAGAGAAAAGAGACAGAGACAGAAAAGGAAGGATGAAAGGGAGGGGATGGCGTCATATAAAAGCCTGGTTCCCTCACTTCAAAATGCAACACACCAATTTCCATGTTAATTTTCCCCCGTGACAGCGGAGATGGATGTTTGTGACTTTTTGGCTGATGTGCTGCATATATAGAGACGCTCAAATGAAGCCATTATGTAGGCAGCAGGGTCACAGGATGTTGAAGGTAAACGATTCAGTGGCTTGTAGGGTAACGAGACATTTAACATTTAAGCGATGCTATAAAATGATCAATATGTTACCCTTTTATTTTGTATTAGCATATATGTTCAAAGGTCTAATTGTTCAAAAGACAGCACGCTGCAACACATTCTGTAGCCTTTGGCTGAACAGACCAGGTCATTGCTCTAGGCTAACACTTTAGCATGTTAACTGGCTACAAGGCACGTGCGTTATCCAGAGTTACCAGACCTTTTTTAGCATTATCATTTTGTTTGTTCATCATACAATCATTACCTCAGTATCTCTCGATACAACAGATGAACCCGTCTATTTTTGAAACCGTTTCAGAAGCTCCACATCACCCACTGCCTCCACTTTGCATGAAAAGAAAAGTAGCCCTAACTAAAACTATGCAGTTTTACAAGATTAAAAAAGGGAAACAAACTAACAAAAACATTTAATAAACCCATTTTATACATTATCTGTAAAACTGTCACAAAGCTGATACAGGGCTTCTTAGCTTGTATGCGACATTTTGGAGAGACATGGTTTTGACAGCGCAGTGACCATAGGATTGAATAAAATGCTAAACGAACAGCAGCGTATGGATAAATCTGGTGTCCATGCTTAACTGTCCCGTCTCCCAATAAATGTGCTAATGTGCAAGACACTCGCATGTGTGTGTGCGCGCGCATGTGCATGTGTCTGTGTGTGTATGTGTGCGCATGTTCTTGTGCGTGCGCATGATGCGTGTGCATGTTTGTATGCGTGTGTGTGTGTGTGTGTGTGTGTGCGCGCATGTGTTTGCGTGTTTGTGTGTGTGCGTGACAGGGCAATATTGAAACAGATCCCCCATATGGGTGCTATTGATTTCCAGTTAAGTGAATGATTAGCACTTTAGCATGCAACAGCACAGTTAGCCACTGCTGTCAATCACTGTGGGCATGTCACTGCCACCTCAACTGCTGCCTGCATGACAGTAGAGATGAGTTCAAACCACAGACGTGAAGATTCTGTTCCTGTGATCACACTAACTGGAGTGCTGCTGCTTGTTGTATTATGTGTTACTGTGTGTCTTTATCTACTTCCTCCACGTGTTATATTTTATTCTATTTGTGTTCTATTATATTTGCTTTGATTCCCTGTAGAATCCTATTACTTCTGTGGCTGCAAAACTAACCTCATTTCCCCACAGATCAATAAAGTTCCACAGTGTGGTATAAATAATGTGGCCTATAAAGTAATTGGATTGGAATGAACGACTGGGGGTTTGAACTGTGACAACCCAATGATGTAAACATAATCCTGAAAACTACTAAATGATTTAACACAAATAAGTTTCACATAAATGTTACATACATTGCTAGAAAGTCTAACCAGCAGGGTCAGATCCCATGGTGTTGGATTGGCAGGTATATAATAAAGTCCAGCTAATTATAGCCACACACGGCTGCCCATATTTTTATGTCTGGTCTTAGAATGGTGATTATCCATTTGGTAAAATAACAGACTACAGTAAAGACACACAGTAAATCTACGTGTGTGTTTGAGTGTGTGTTTGTGTGGGTGTATGCGTGTGTGTGTGTGTGTGTGTGTGTGTGTGTGTGTGTGTGTGTGTGTGTATATGTGTGTCTGTGTGTGTCCATGGTTTCAGGCCATGTCTAATATGGGTCATTGATATGCTAACACGCTATATAAAGCTGGTATTTTGGCATACACCAAAATCTGTGATGCACAAATGCCAAGGGCAAAGTGTGTATATGTGTGTGTGTGTGTGTGTGTGTGTCTGTGTATATATATGTGTGCATATGATCTAATAAGACAAGCATACAGTAGTGCTTGATTCATTACTATGTGAGCCTCATAGTGTGTGGTCTTGTCTAACAGCGAGTGTGTGTGCTGCTCAGAGGAGCTGGGGGCTTCATGGAGAAACATATGGCCTTTAGTGAAGGAGACAGATGAAGGATAATCTCTTCGGCAGTCCAGTCTAGTACACACACACACACACACACACACACACACACACACACACACACACACACACACACACACACACGCACAAATAATCCAGTTCTTGCTGCATTGCATATAGCTTGTAAATGTGACAAGACGTGATGTTTAACACAGTTTGGAGCTAGGTTTGCATGCTAGAAAGCCTGCTTAGTTTTCATGATTATTCATGTTTTTAGCCTGCAATGACGTTTTTCCTGATTGCAGATCTGCTTCACTTGAAATAAAAATTCCAAAAGTGAAAAAAAATGTGAACAAATATTTTCATATTGTTTTGCAGCAAAACATAGCCTGCTCCTCTTTTGAGAAGAAAGAATTAATGACCCCTGGAACTCACATCCTTGTGTGTTTTTATGGACTGTTTTTTTTCCTTTCAATTGTTTACACGCAATTTTGAAAACCGGGTTCTTTTTTATGAAATATAATCACAATTATCCAAACACCACACTCAATTTGCCTAATTCCAAAATGACACTTCAGTCAAAACATATACACATATTTGTGAAAATGCTTATATTCATTTAACCAACACAGTCCTCTATGATCAGACACTATTGCAGCCAGTTTCACACTGCTGTGATAAATAAAAAACTAATTTTAGGAAATAGCATGTACTAGATTTTTGGCCAGACAGTGTTATGTAAGGGATCATTTAGATGACAAAAAATAGTGACAAACCCACAACATTCTTCATGATTAGTTTGAGATATAGGGAGAATGTACACAAATAGGCCTACTATAAACTTACCAAGCACTGCACAACACTGATGCTGCAGACTGAATATTTCAAGTATTTATTTCAATACTTAGTATTTCTTACCATAATCAGTTACAGTAATCAACCAACAATGAAACAAACTCTATAGACAAATAAAAATGACTGCATGAAGTACATACACTTTGACTCTGAAGAAAAACTACTGTAAAAGCAACAAGAATACTGTAACTATTCATCTTCTCTCCGTCTGGCTGGATCAGGCCATAAGATTTCATCCACATCACAGGCCATGTCTTCATTGGCAAGGCACCGTTGGAAGAATCGCCTCGTGTGATGAATCCAGCCCTGCACAGAAGCTGCTTCGATATGATCACAGGCCTGCTCCATGGCCTGAACGAGGGGCAATGAATGAACTGTCATAGGGCCGCAAGTCGTATACCTTCCACCGCCATGCTGAAAAAAAAAGAAAAAAAAAAACCTCTTCTATTGGATTCAGGAAGGGGGAGTATGGGGGAAAGTATAAGACTTCAAATTCAGGGTGCTCATGGAACCAATTCTGGACCAGAGCAGCCCGATGGAATGAGTCATTGTCCCAAACGACAATGTACCGCATCTGGTCCACTTGGTTTAATGCTGTGACAATCTCGTGCAATCTGTCAAGAAATGAAAGTATTAGATTTGCATTATAGGGTCCCAGATTTGCATGGTGGTGGAGGACCCCATTTTGTGTAATAGCAGCGCAAAGGGTGATGTTACCCCCTCGCTGCCCTGGCACATTGGTGATTGCCCTGTGTCCAATTACATTTCTCCCTCTTCTTGTTTTCACAAGGTTAAATCCAGCCTCATCCACATATAAATTCATCTTGAATTTCTGCAACATCCATTTGCAAGACTCTCTGAAACCCAGTAAAAGACAATAGGATGCTATTCAATATCTATTGAACAGTATTTTCATTGTGCCAGAACATTATGAGCAGTGCACAATACCACACCATAGTAAAATGAACAATACATACCTCCACATACTCATTGCGCAGATGTTTTGCTCTCTGAATTTCTGTCAAATGGTACCCGATACAGTTGCTTCATGTATATTTCATTTTTCTTGAGGATTCGACCTAATGTCGACAGAGAGACTCGTTGGATGTTATTGAAAATATGGTCATCATTGATGATATTGGCTTGGATTTCTCGCAGCCTGATACAATTATTGGTCAAAACCATGTTCACAATGGCGGCCTCTTGTGCAAGAGTGAACATAGGGCCCCTTCCACCTTGGTGTCCTCGACCCTCAATCCTATGTAACAAAGATATATAAAAAAAAAACACCCATGCAGCCTACTGTCAAATGTCACAGTAAACAATATTGATGATAAGTACAGCAGGCTTCAGTTTCAATGTACTGTGTGGTTAACTTACCTCTTTTCTCGATGAAATGTCCGAATTACTGACGCAACAGTGTTTCTGCTGAGAACTCTTCGTCCAGCTTCCATCAGTGTCAGTCCGTGGTTGAGAACACGGTCAATAAGGGTCGCACGGATTTCTTGAGTCAAATGTGGTCCTCGTCTTCTTTGTTCAGGTTCTATCAACTCTTCAAGTCCTTCTCTACCTCTTCCTCTACCTAGGCCTCTTCCTCTATCTCCTTCTTCTCCTCTTCCTCTACCTGGGCTACCTCCTCTACCTCCTCCTCTTCCTCTACCTGGGCCTCCTCCTCTACCTCCTTCTCCTCTTCCTCTACCTGGGCCTCCTCCTCTACCTCCTTCTCCTCTTCCTCTACCTAGGCCTCTTCCTCTACCTCCTTCTCCTCTTCCTCTACCTAGGCCTCTTCCTCTATCTCCTTCTTCTCCTCTTCCTCTACCTGGGCTACCTCCTCTACCTCCTCCTCTTCCTCTACCTGGGCCTCCTCCTCTACCTCCTTCTCCTCTTCCTCTACCTAGGCCTCTTCCTCTACCTCCTTCTCCTCTTCCTCTACCTAGGCCTCTTCCTCTACCTCCTTCTCCTCTTCCTCTACCTAGGCCTCTTCCTCTACCTCCTTCTCCTCTTCCTCTACCTCCTTCTCCTCTTCCTCTACCTAGGCCTCTTCCTCTATCTCCTTCTTCTCCTCTTCCTCTACCTGGGCCTCCTCCTCTACCGCCTTCTCCTCTTCCTCTACCTGTGCCTCCTCCTCTACCTCCTTCTCCTCTTCCTCTACCTAGACCTCTTCCTCTACCTCCTTCTCCTCTTCCTCTACCTAGGCCTCTTCCTCTATCTCCTTCTTCTCCTCTTCCTCTACCTGGGCTACCTCCTCTACCTCCTTCTCCTCTTCCTCTACCTGGGCCTCCTCCTCTACCTCCTTCTCCTCTTCCTCTACCTAGGCCCCTTCCTCTACCTCCTTCTCATCTTCCTCTACCTAGGCCTCTTCCTCTACCTCCTTCTCCTCTTCCTCTACCTAGGCCTCTTCCTCTACCTCCTTCTCCTCTTCCTCTACCTAGGCCTCTTCCTCTACCTCCTTCTCCTCCTCTACCTCCTTCTCCTCTTCCTCTACCTGGGCCTCCTCCTCTACCGCCTTCTCCTCTTCCTCTACCTGTGCCTCCTCCTCTACCTCCTTCTCCTCTTCCTCTACCTAGACCTCTTCCTCTACCTCCTTCTCCTCCTCTACCTCCTTCTCCTCTTCCTCTACCTGGGCCTCCTCCTCTACCGCCTTCTCCTCTTCCTCTACCTGTGCCTCCTCCTCTACCTCCTTCTCCTCTTCCTCTACCTAGGCCTCTTCCTCTATCTCCTTCTTCTCCTCTTCCTCTACCTGGGCTACCTCCTCTACCTCCTTCTCCTCTTCCTCTACCTGGGCCTCCTCCTCTACCTCCTTCTCCTCTTCCTCTACCTAGGCCTCTTCCTCTACCTCCTTCTCCTCTTCCTCTACCTAGGCCTCTTCCTCTACCTCCTTCTCCTCTTCCTCTACCTAGGCCTCTTCCTCTACCTCCTTCTCCTCTTCCTCTACCTGGGCCTCCTCCTCTACCGCCTTCTCCTCTTCCTCTACCTCCTTCTCCTCTTCCTCTACCTGTGCCTCCTCCTCTACCTCCTTCTCCTCTTCCTCTACCTGTGCCTCCTCCTCTACCTCCTTCTCCTCTTCCTAGGCCTCTTCCTCTATCTCCTTCTTCTCCTCTTTGAGCTCCCCCTCTCATTCTCACTCTTCTTCTTCTTCTTCTTCTTCTTCTTCTTCTTCTTCTTCTTCTAGCTCCTTCCATTTTTGTTGAAGACAGGTGAAGAAAGGTGAACTCACCTGCTGCTTTTTATAACACACCTGAGTGCTGCGTTTTCAAATTAGCACATGTGTGCTTCCCCACCTGGTGGATGTGATTATCCAATTGGTTCATTAGTGTGGTCATTGGCAGTCCGGGGCTTGTAATGACGAGGAAGTAACCTCACAATCCTTATCTGTGTCTAAGGTGTGAAATGTGTGTAGAGTTTCACAAATCACTGTGTGTAATGTTTTGCAAAAAGGGTGAAGCAGACATTGTGTGTAATGTTGTGCAAATCTGTGGAGGTGTTTTGCTCATTGGAGTAGAATTTTGCAAATTGTGTGGACATTTTTATTTTAGTGTGTAAACAATCGTAAAAAACTGTAATACTCCGCACATAAATTCTGATCCTGGCCCGGCTGTATACATGAAACACACTTCTCAGCTCAACATTCCCCGTCATATTTGACCCAAGCAACCCAGATACAAGAGACGGATGACTTTGAAAGAGCGTGTTGTGCTTTGCAGCTCATCCTGAACACAAAGTCATTGTTAGAATCATATTAGATTAGATACAGTACACATTATCTGCTGGGTCTCACAGCTTTTCCTCCTTAATACTCAACTCAGGCAGAAACAACACTGAATCTTTCACACGATCCCTCACAGTTAAAAATCACACTCCCTGTCTCTGCATAAACACAAACATAGATTAAGGTTTAATTATTCTGTCCAACGGGTTTGTAATTAGCAGCCATTATCAGAGACAGCAGCAGTGTTGATCTTGGGTAACCAAGCCAAACAGATGAGCTGTAAACATCACCTTCCTGCTCTATATAGCCCTGAGGAACAGCAGGGGTCAACTCAATCCTGCCCACAGGCCACTGTGTAAGGCAAACATACCTCTCTTTCTTAAAGCTATAGTGCGTAGTTTCTGTCTCCCCCCATGAGGAATTCTAAGTAATAACAACAACACTGTGGGCGCGTCCACATGATACAAGCCTTCTGTGTTATATCGATACCAGTACTGATACCAGTACCGTGACTTCGACAACGGTTCCTGAACTTTGTTCGATATCAATTTTATAAAACAAAAAGAAATTACGACATTACACATTACTGCACAAGTCTTTTTATTTATTTTTCATTTCCTACTACGTGAGCCCCGCCTCTGTATGACGTAGAGTTTTTCCTGCGTGTCTCTACGACATGTATGTACCGTTAGACAGCCAATCAATCACAAACATTAGTAGATCTTGGTAGAAGCATGCTGCTTGCTGATTGGCTCACTGATGCTAATGAGATTGACTCCTTAGGTATTGAAATGTGGTATTGAATGACGAGGCATTTTTCGATACTCGATACTTGGTCGGTGCCTAAAAAGTATTGAATTCGGTACCCAGCCCTAGTTCTCTGTGAATCAGAGTAACTTTTATTACAAAGTTGAAAACAGATGGACAAATTATACAGTACACATGAACAGAAGCTATTTTTGTGAGCGCTAAGCTAACTTATAATACGGTTGTGTGTACTTTTTACACCTTCACAATGTCTTTCACTTTTGGGTACATTTTCACACGTGAGCCCCGTCTCTATATAACGTAGTTTTTCCTGCGTGTCTCTACGGCATCTAACTCCATTATGAGATCGATGTTGGATTGGCTCACTGACGTTAATGAAATGTACTCCTTAGGTTTTGAAATGTGTTATTGAATAACGAGGCATTTTTCGATACTCAATACTTGGTCAGGCCTAAAAAGTATTGAATTCAGTTCCCGGCCATAGCTGTTCGCACCCCCACCCCCTCCTCCACACAGTTGCTGACATGGAGGATTAAAAGAACATGATGACTCGTCAGAAGAGGTCATTATCTTGTAATTGTAATGTCCTCTTCGTCTCCAAAGCTGAACGCTGCTCTTCTCCTTTCTGATTCGGATGTAAAACGCATCACTCGAGTTTCTGCGCAGGAAAGTCGCCGGACGCCACAATCTTCTGAACATAGTCACACTGAGAAATCCAGAGAGAGTTGTGTGGAGCTGATAGTCTTAATTAGCTTTGTAGCAACTCATTTGGTAATGGCTTGAATGTAACGGACGTTCATTAATATCAAAAAGTTACGCACCAAAGCTCACTTTACTTCATCCACAGACTCCCATGGCAAACTGAAACACAGTTTCAGAAACTGTGAATACATCCTGTATGGTAGATATTTCAAAATAAAATGTAGTCCCACAATCATTTGAAGTGTGTATGATATGTTCGTTTTTTTTTATTTGGGACAATGACGTAAAACACAACTTTAATGTCACAAGGGGAAATAAATGTAGCTCCAGTCAAACGTTGCGTACAAAATGCAACATGAAACAGCGCTCAGCTAGGACACATTCCACATGTAAAGTCCTTGCAAGATGTCACACTTGATTTCTATTAATTAAACGATTTTATTCCAAACTATAAAACACATCTGTAGTGTGAACAAAATACAATGCAAATTCTTATACAATGTAAAACCTTGATTCTACTGCCATTAGTAAATCATCAAAGACTAATCCGTGCGTACAGCACTCTCACAATACTTTTTTGTTGAATGCTTTCTACAATTAAAGATATTTAAAGGTCAAGTTAGTTCAATTAATTGTTAACAAAATAACTTTCTACTTTTGCTATTCTCTTACAGAATGTTCTGTCTGATGCAAACTGTGTGTAACAATTTTTAAAAAATGAACAGAGGGTATAAAGTAAAAAAAAAATTCTTAAAATATAAAAGAAATCCCAGAATGTAAGAAATCACCAAAATAACTGGAGGAAGAGAGAAAACGATTTGGAATGTGTTTTACATTTTTTTTTAAATAACATTTGTTGAATATTCTGAATATATACACTTGATCAGTAAAGCAGTCTGTACAAAATCCCTCCCTGTTTGGGAGAACCAAAAAACCTAATAAAGTCTTACAGCAAACATGAAAATAAGAAACAACCGTGTGCTGTGAGGAAAACTCCAGTGGCTTATTTCTTCTGCCTAATGACTGCTTTCTAACTGTCTGGCATCCTGTCTTTGTGTCTTTCTGGCCTTTTCAAAACACACTAGGTGAGAAGTATCTCATTATCCCATCCTCTAATGAATGGACAGGATAAAGAGAGGAAAAGAAAACTTTAGAAACTCAGTGGAAGTCATTTTAAGGATGCTAAATAGTAGCCGGACTGCCCTGAGGTAAACTGGGTAACTATTAACAAACAAAATAACAGCCGTCTAGCAGAGGTGTCTCAAACATCAAGGCTCCAATTCTATTTTAAAATCCAGATATGTATCTATTATTGACGCTACACATCAAACCCTGAATTATTTAGACCTTAAAAATTCCAGCGCTCTCAAAAAGAGGGAAGCAGTATGACGTCCGCCCCTTCTTCTTGTCTGTGCAGTTCTGACATTGCTGTGAGGTCTTTTCTAAAGTTCGGTCTTATCTTTTTACTCCCCTGGCAGAGTCCCTAAGTGTCAAAGGGTTTGCTGTTTCTGCCGGGATAGTGTGCTCTGTACTGAGCCTCCATTTCCTCCACCCAGGCCATGCTCCAGTCCCACGCAGGGACGGGCTCCAGCTCGCAGAACGGGTCGCCTTCCGCACCAAACGATGGATACAAGGCGCTGAGGGGCGAGGCGGGCGGAGAGAAGTCTAAACACAGAGAAGGACGACATGTTGACATGCATTTCAATACAGAGTGGAGAGATTATGTTGAAACAGAACGCTCTTTGCCTGAGAAGGGAAGGGAACAGAAAAAGTAAACATTTCAAGACCTTGGAGTAGAACCCCTTCACGCTGATTCTCGGAGGAAAAAGCTCATTTACAAGCTTCTTTGAAGCAGCTGTCCATCACTGGAAATAAAACTATTCTAATATGTCCGAGGCACCAAAACAAACATTGCCGATTCACCACAGCCACGTTCTGGATTCTGAAGGTACTATTGCATTTCAAAGACCTCAAGAAATGTAGCCGTCCAGGAATAATAATAGTTTATTTTAAGCTGAAGGGTTCAAGCAACAGAGCCTCTGCCAATCCATGTGTGAAAACGCATTTTGCAGTGTGTCCCCATCTGAAACCAGCTGTTCCTGCTGCTCCACTGTTTCTTTATACGATTATCCTTCAAGCACACTTAACCTTAGTGTGGATAGTTAAATGGCAAATGTAAAACGGTTCTTGTCGGTCGACTTGTATTTAATAAGAATATTAACTGTCCCCACCACAGACTGGGACAAAGATCTATTGATAAATATTGATGCAACCCTCTGGACATTTGCAATAACATCTTTTGGATGACCAGCAACCCCAGGTTACAGCTCATTCAATATAAGACCATAAGCAGAACACACAGAACTCAACACACAATGCACTCATTGGTCTCATCTGGAGGTTCAATTAGCTGAAAGGTCCTAAGTAATTGCCTGATGACACCTTAGATATTAGACATAATGTCTTTGGCCCTGATCAGACCTGGTATTACATGCATCTTGGGTGATCCGATCACAAGTGTACAGCTCTGAGGACAGGTGTGAACGCATCCAGGACGCATTGAGATCTGATCACTCAGACCACATCCGGAGGTGGCCTGGGCCGCATATGACCACATTATTTTAGCAGTGTGTACGCGTATGTGTCCTGGGCCATATTAAGGACCACCCAGTCAACTGACGTCCTCTGCGTAAGCAGAAGCACAGCGTTCTCAAATCGCTTTGTCTCCGACGTCTGAAAACTTCAAAAAGTCCATATATATATGACCACAGTCTATGTATATTACCAGTGTGTCAAACATGTTGGGACATTTGGTTTGCCTGGAACACGTCGAGGACTAGACCCAGTTGGTACTGTTTTGATTTCTTCATTTCATTTCTGGTATTGCTGCCTCCCGCCGGTTAAACACAACAGATTTGGTCTTTAAAAAAGGAATCGATGTTCGTGTTTATATGCATATAGAGTGGCAGAGAGAACTGTTTACAAGTGGTCCCTCGAGACGCATTCTAATGCCAGCTGTGAAGTCATGTACCTAGAGCTGGCCACTTGTGATTGGATCACTCAAGATGCATGTTAATGCCAGGTCTGAACCTGTCCCTTACAACAACAGACGCACGCACCACCATTGACGTACTGTACAGTGAAGGAAAACCTAGTAAGGCACGTGGGTTACGGGGGGGTACTATCTTCCAAAAGCCTATTGTCTTCCGTACATTGATTATGAATCTTAACCATCACAATGACACTCAAAACTAACTTGTGTCATGAGTTCCATGGTTCTGCTTGACAGATTTCCTGTATGGGGTTAGACTGCCCACAAGGGCTGCATGCTACCAGTTTGGATCATTGGTAGATGGAAGGCTCCATCTAGTGGAGAAATGCAACAAACACCACAGGCCAGGATCCCCTGTTTGAGGAGGAGATTTGACATGTGTTAGTTATTGTTTTTGAGTCAATCAAATAACACATTGTGTAAAAGCAATGGTTCCCAACCAGTGCAAGATAAATCTAATGTTTGACCAGATGACTGTGGAATAGACAAGCAGAAAAAAACTATGTCTCTGCTGATGCAAATTCAGTTTAACTTGGTTTTGTTTTCTTGTGACTTACTGAATGATTTTACCTCTAAAAGTGATTGTAATCAAATAAAACATTAGTTCAAATGGTCATAATTGGTAGACATATGCAGTGTAAAAGGCTGGGAACCAATGTCTTGTTAACAAATTATCACATCTGATTGATTGGGTTTTCCAGACTGAGCAGCACATGTTGAGGAACTATTGTGTGTTTGTAATGAGCATAGCTTAGTAACCCAGAAGTGTTTCCTGCTCTGCTTACTGTACCTGACAGAGAGGCTCCGCTCATGCTCTCGGCCGCTGCCGCCGCCAGCAGGCGGGCGAAGTGTGCGCTGTCGCTGGTGTAGCAGCTGTCCACCGAGCTGATGAGGCTGGAGCGAGCGCTGGCCACGTTGCTGTCCGTGACCGAGCTCCAGGTGTTCCACAGGGAGCTGTCCCACTCGCTGTAGCAGGAGGAGGGCGTGCTCTGGAAGCGGGCGCGGCGCAGGCCAATCGGTGGGGCCTCAGGCTCCGCGGGGGCGGGATCATCCTCCAGCTGAGTGGAGCAGCCCGGCCAACGGATGTAGCCCACGGGTGGGAGGAAAGGGACGGACAGGGACGGACGCTGCTGAGGCAGGGCACTGCTGACAGAGAGGGGTGTCAGATGACTTCTGCTTTAGAAAATAGTAACAGATATGTACTTTAATATCTCTCATGTGAAGGGCTCATTGCATGAGTGGAAATGGATCTCAATTCCCAAATAAAAAAAAAAATGCATGTCTCCTTCAAAAACTATGTACTTTAAAATACAAAAATAAAAAAGTACTTTACAGTAATATCAGGCAGAAATCATTTATCTCCACTGATATCTGGAAATTGATGGAGACGACTTCATAGATGACAGAGTCCTATGTCTTTAGATTAAATGAGTGGGAGAGTCTTACACACAGACAATCTTCTCACTCAACACTAAGTTAACAGACTCCTTTATACCGTTTTGACCTCACATCTGGAGAACCCCTCTGTCAATCACGTAATCACAACACTTAGAGTCTCACACTTTGGTGGTCTCTGGTGTATGTTAGGCCCCCCCAAGAGGTCATAGGTGAAGATTACATTTCTTGTTTTTCAGCTCTCCTTCGCACGAAACATAATAACCAAACTAGAAGAATATTAGTTCTCATGACATCCGATATCATAGTGTCATGCCAAGATATTTCCCATAAGTCCTCACCACTCGGGCCCCTCATATCACCTTTCAGATGTCACGTGCAGTCCACACAACATTGAACGGTATAAATAAATATATTTAAAAGCATACAGACTTCATTTCATCCTATTATCCATATTTCGTGATTTAAATTTTTTTCATAAATCAATGCTATTGGTCTGTCTGTGGGTTTAATAAATATTGACGAGGCGATTTAGTCTGACTTTATCTGAGGTAAATTGCTCAATAAAATGTTTTCAAATTAGCCTTTTTTTCATTTCCTGAAAAACAACGGTTTTAGACATACAGGGGTTTTCACTCAACAGCGACAATATGCTTTAATATAAATGATCTGTATGAATCATGGTGTGACCCATTGGTCAGTGACTTTCCAGACCATGACCATGTCCGAGTAAACACATCAATGTCAGTTCACCTTCTCAGAACAGACCAGCTCCTGAGCTTAAAGAGATATTATCTGATCTCATCATATCATCTGATATAGCCTGGCTGCATGTCTGCCAAAGCTTTTGATTGGAGGAGAGAAGGGAGGATGACTTGTATACAGAACATTCTCTGTATGTGAAGTTAGTTGCTCTGTGGAATAACTCTTTTTAATATAGGTCTTATTAATGCATCTCGGTCTCCCTGAAAATTCATTGATTCAATCGGCCGCAGAGAAATCCTCCACATGCTATCAAATAAACTGGCAGGAGAAGAACAAATTGTTGTATTAATGTTAGCATCTTTCTTCTAAAACACAGGATCTGCCAGCCAGCCAGGTCCCACTGAGTAAAAGCTCTACCTGCATCTCTCCGGTTTGGGGCAGAGCTCCAGATACTGGTTGGCTTCCTGTGCTGTCAGCGTGCCGTCCTGTTCCTCGTCCATCGACATGGAATATGATGTAGCAGACGGGTGGCTGTAGGAGGGAAAGCTGCTGCTGCTGTTGGTGGTGGTGGTGGTGGTGGTGGTTTTGGGTCCCGGTTGCCCGCGGTGATTTGACGCAGCACACACTGACTGAAGAGAGCCCATGTCCACTGTTAGCTTTGTAGAACGACTGGAGCTGAGGAAAATGCAAGAGACAGGCATGTGAGACTTCTTTTCGTTTTTGGCCGACCTCCTAAATTATGAGAATCATTCATGTAAAAATGACTAAAATGTTAGAGATTCTCTATAACTCTGCACCTCGCTGCTGAACTCAGGAACTCTTCCTTTTTATATTGCACGAGTTCAATAACTTTTGATAACTGTTTGGTTTTGCATTACATTTGCACTATTTAGTATGTATTACTGTATTGTACACATTACTTATCTTTTTTTATCTTTATTTGTATATATTACTTATCTTTTATATTATACTTGTTGTACGTGTCCTTATTGCACCGTGGGTCAGAGAGAAACTTATTTTCAATTGCTCTGTATGTCTGGCACATATTGCAGAATTGTCAATAAAGTTAATGATATTTTAATTACCAAGAAAACAAAGCAAATACCAATACAACACACATAAACACAAGGACAGTACGTCAGAGGTCACAGAAAAAATTATATATATATATATATATGCACATACATACACATGTAAATACATACACACACATTTGCTTGTACTTATATATACTGTATATACTCACATACACCTATACATACATACACACACATTCATACTTAGGATGACATTGCATCACCTTAGCTTGGTCAGTCAAAACAAAGAAATTGACAATAAAGTTGACTTGACTTGAACTGTATCGACATGGTGTTCCAGCGCCATGGATAGCACCGCTGTCCACAGGCCGACTGAAACCAACCCAGGAGGGAGAGGGCCAGGAGCAGCACAATGATCCAGCTCTACGTTCTCTAAGTTCATTTGTATAGACATTATAAAAAAAGTCTGACTTAAATTGCATTAGTTTGTCTCCAATTTGAACAGCACACATATTTTCAAAATACACTGATTTAACCAGATCATACACGTTGCCCCCTATACCACAATGTAGAAGTCTGTGAAAGAGCCTTTCGTGCCAAATAGAGTCCAACGCTTTCTGGAAATCAAAGTGAACATTTTACCTTTTTTTTGTGCTGTGTTTGTTAATTAAAGTGTGAAGGGTCGTACATACATGATCATACAAGTCACGCCCACTGTCAACCCGGCCCTTGCAGCGCGCCATTTGTAAAAGCCATGCCGTCTGCGTTAGCAAAACATTGGCTACTTGCATTACTTGACTACGTGAATTACTACGAGAACGGACGGAATGCTGAACTCTGAAAAGTGGACTGATGTGGAGTTGCAGGCGCTGCTGGCCATGTACGCCACCGAGGAGGTGCAGAGGGACCTGGAAGGATCCACAAGAATTTAAAATCTTCGGGAAATTCTCCAGCCTAGTCTTTAAACGCCGCCGTTCAAACTCCGTTATGAGGCTCGCGGCAAGGCACAACAGGAACATTCCGATGGCCTCCTCCATGCTGTTTTGTTGGTGTATGTGGCGCTAAAGTAAAGTGACGACGCTATAAAGACCGTTGCCGTGCTTGCGTCACTCCCTTACCCCTCCTACCAGTTCCTATGGCCCCTTGGCCAGTGGGAACACAAATGGCAAAATCGGTTTTGGTGGACAGTAGTTAGTAGAACTGTTTAGAAGTGGACTGTTCCTAGAACTACGTTCCTGTGACTACTTGATCGGAAAAAGACTTTTGTGACTGAAATACAATATTGAACAACCTTAACACTGCACCCTGCATCTCTCTTTGTCTGTGTGGTCAATTCCTTCCAATTAATTAAGAAACCAAGGGGGTTTTGGTTCTCTCTCTCTCTCTCTCTCTCTCTCCCTCCCTGTCTCTCTCTCTCTTTCTCTCTCTCTCCCTCCCTCTCTCGCTCTCTCTCCCTCTCTCTCTCTCTCTGCCTCTCTCTCTCTCTCTCTCTCTCTCTCTCTCTCTCTGTCTCTCTCTCTCCCTCTCTCTCTCTCTCTGTCTCTCTCTCTCTCTCTCTCTCTCTCCCTCTCTCTCTCTCTCTCTCTCTCTCTCTCTCTCTCTCTCTCTCTCTCTCCCTCTCTCTCTCTCTCTCTCCCTCCCTCTCTCTCTCTCTCTCTCTCTCTCTCTCTCTCTCTCTCTCTCTCTCTCTCTCTCTCTCTCTCTCTCTCTCTCTCTCTCTCTCTCTCTCTCTCTCTCTCTCTCTCTCCCTCTCCCTCCCTCTCTCTCCCTCCCTCTCTCTCTCTCTCTCCTCTCTCTCTCTCTCTCTCTCTCTCCATCCCTCTCTCACTCTCTCTCTCTCTCTCTCTCTCTCTCCCTCGCTCTCTCTCTCTTTCTCTCTCTCTCTCTCTCCCTCTCCCTCTCCCTCTCTCTCTCTCTCTCTCTCTCTCTCTCTCCCTCTCTCTCTCCCTCTCTCTCTCCCTCCCTCTCTCTCCCTCCCTCTCTCTCTCTCTCTCTCTCTCTCTCTCTCTCTCTCTCTCTCTCTCCCTCAGCGTCGCTATCCATGGTGCTGAAACAACAGCAGAGCAATAGTCACATGTAGCAAATCTCGGTTATTTTTGCAATTATTTTATAGATAAATAATTTCAATTACCACAATCGAACACAATCGGCAAAACAATGGCAGGGAGAAAAAGAAAAAGGAAAGCTCCAGATCCTGACCCGCCGGGATGCAGATGCACTCCTCATACAACTTCAGGACGGAGTTCAAACGTGACAGAGAGATTTAATGTCCAGTCTGTCAGTGCTGTTGCTGTTTTCAAGCAACACCTTCATGCGTAAATGTGCACAGCGTGTCTCTTACAGGGACACACAGCAGCAGTGGACAGCTGCTTGGAACTCTGCTAGCTATATATAAATATAAGTTACTGTATGAGAGCTGCAGTGATGATTATGTAAACCCGGCCTGTTGGCTGGTATTTTAAATGCGTGCGGTGGGCTAATCAGAGTGTCATTGTGGTGTTGTGTCGGTAACATTAGTGCAAAAAAACATGAATCAATCTCTCTCTTGCTCGCTCACTCTCTGGCTGAGTGGGACTAGAGGTTGCGGATCTTGTGCGTACTACAAAATGGAATCCTGCCGGTACCACTGCACAGCTGCATTATGTTTTACACTGGACATTTGTAGTTAAGTGAGAAGGGAAAACCTTTCTTTTATGCTGCAGTTGGCTGAACTTTCAATGTCCTTTGTATCCTGAACTAAGTGCTTCATTCTGCATGACTTTCTCACGCCCCAAACAGCCTAATTAAGCCTAAAAGTACTAAGCCTAAAAGTTGATCTTGTACGTAGGGAACAATATGTGCGTGTGTCTCTTACCCTTCATCTGAGGTGAGGCTGTGTGTGTCCGTGGTGTCCTCTATGGGCATTGGTGGAGGGGGGGGTAGCATGTCCACTAGGTGTAAAGATGCAGAGTAATGCAGCAGGCGAGGGCAGCCAGCAACTTTATCACACTCTGGGTATCCACCTATGACAAAAACATAGGCAGAGTTGAAGCTAGATGTTGTTTGCCTCCGCCAACCAGTCAAGTTGCAGTTTACATCCATGTCTGTCCAGACTCATATAATATATGTAACGAAGATTTTGAAGGAATTTAATAAAAGGTAACAAGTGTATTTTATGGCAAAACCTGGATGCTTCACACACATCTTCAACCCGGCAGCAGAAAAGATCAGAAAACAATCACCACAGTTTCAAGATTAGCGTCACACACTCAGTATCCGACCAAATGCGCTGAATGACGGCCAGAAAAGTGGTTTTGCACAACATGATGTCACAGTGAAGTGACCTTTCACCTTTTGGATATAAAATGTCATCACATTTTTTTGCTACTTTTTACTACCTCACTACTTTAATCCTATTAGACATTTGCGTGAAATGTTGTCATAACTGGCGTAGGAATTCTTGAGTTATGGACAAAAAAGTGTTTTGTGAGGTCATAGTCATCTATTCAGTTCATCCTTGGGTCCGAGTCGATGTTTGTGCCAAATCTGAATTTATTTTGTCCATGAGGTCCTGAGATTTCACGTTCAAAAGAATGGGACAGACGGCTGGACGGAAAACCCCAAAACGTCCAAAAAAAAGCCATAATAAAATAGTACACACTTACTAAGATATTGAGGAAATTAAATTCCAATATCTACCGCTATTATTTCAAATGTGTGTTATAGTACACGCTGTTTAAGTATAACTACACTTTAAATTAAAGATTACAGGGCAGTTTTCAGAGTCCAAACATGTGGGCGGTCTGTCTCTCTTATTGTCTTATTAGTGAGATAGGAGCTGGTGTATGGACAACTAGAACAATGGGATGTGTCATACCGTGCCGGCCTGACGGTATGTGACTGAGTCTCTGTTTGTAGACACTGGATGGTAAAGCCTGCTTCCTGGTCGGCACTATGGGGACGCTGTTCACTGCGTGCAACTCTGTGGGGAAACAAATAAGTTACCCAATATTCTATTAAACATCATAACCAAAGCTGTATGACTACCTGCTTTCACATCACGTTACTACACAAGGAGGACTTTTAGTGCGTTTACATGCAGTTCAAAAACCTGATTATATCTGGGTTAAGGCAATACCCCTGTTTCTCATACCCCGGTTAACAGACCTAGATAACTCCTTTAGTAACCGGGGGATTCGTGCATGTATACACCTTTACCAGGATAAGCTTGGGTTACATGTCTGCACATGCTCCGTAGCTTCTAACTGCCCCTCGCCACTCCGCTGCAGTGGTTTTTGACCCGGAAATAGAAGAGAGCAGTTGGAAGCAACGGCGCCAAAAACAACAGCAACAACAAAAGCTTTAGGGACCTATTTTAACGATCTGAGCGCACGGCGTGAAGCGCCTGGCGCAGGTGCGTTTAGGGCATGTCCAAATTTACTTTTGATAGTTTGACGGCGGAAAATAGGGTCCGTGCGCCGGGCGCATGGTTCAAAAGGGTTGACCTTAGTGTCTTCATTAATCAGAGGTGTGTTTTGGGTGTAACATGCAATCAACCAATCAGAGATCATCTCCCATTCTCTTTAAAAGCCAGGCGCGTTTGGACCTTGGAGCATTGCTGTTGTGATGGAGGATTTGCACCATAATGTTTGTATTTGTAATCTTCTGCGTGTGTGTGTGTGTGTGTGTGCTGCTGTGCGTCCCTGTGTGTGTAACAAGCATAGTGTGGGCTTGCTGTTAAAATAATGAAATGTTGCGTTATTGACTTTAGACCAGGTTTCTGTTGGTCAATGGCGCGATCACTTCCCGCTGCCTCAAGATAGCAATACACCCAGAATGCACCTGAACACACCTCCCTGTAAGCCCAGCGCGCCCAGAATGCACCTGAACACACCTCCCTGTAAGACCAGCACGCCCATGGGTGCACAGATGGGCGCAGGTGCATTTGCTATTTAAACGACGCGGGCGCTGGACGGGAAATTGACAACAGTGTCGGTCTTAAACTAGCAAAGACACTTGGGTTGAGGCTTTGCGCTGCACCGGGTGCGAGATAGGGCCCGTAAACCTTTAAACCCACTGAGGACTTTGACATGGCAAGTACTATCAAGAAGACCCACTTCTATCTTCATTTGATTTCATTTCCATTCCCCGCTTGTAATTTTGACAAAGGTCAACCGTAAGAAAAAGCCTCGTTCTGACCAGAGTGCCACCTACTGTGCCGGAGGTAGAGTTATTCCCGTCATTCTTACCATTCTTGCACCACTGCTCACCTTGCTTGCTGTAGTTTTTTTCCCATGACTCCCTCAGCACACCCATCTTGGGCTGTGGGCGTATGGCCTGTTTCCATGGTAGTGCCTCCCGGCTGCTGAGGGGCGAGGTCTTTGCGACAGGCTGAGGGAATATCTGGATGGTCTCAGCTCCTTGCTGGTGGGCCAGACCATGAGGCATTTTGGGGCGTCGCCCAGGACTGTTGAAGGTCTTGAGGCCGTTGCCCATCAGGTCCACGTAAAATGTGCCGTAAACGCCACAGCTGTCGGTCACAATGGGGACAGCCGAGTCCACACAGCTGGGCTCCTTCCAGGACACAGGGAGGCCTGGTGAAACACAGATAAACATGTACTGACACGCCAGAGTAGGGCTGCAACTAACCATTATTGTCATTGTTGATTAATCTCTTGATTATTTTCTCGATTAAACGATTAGTTGTTTGGTCTACAAAATGTCAGAAAATGGCGAAAAATGGGGATCAGTGTTTCCCAAAGCCAAGATGACGTCCTCAAATGTCTTGTTTCTCAAAGATATTCAGTTTACTGTCACAGAGGAGAGAAGACACTAGAACATATTCACATTTAACAAGCTGACGTCAAAGAATTCTTACTTTCTTTTATAAAAAAGGACTCATTGATTAATCGATCATCAATATAGTTGGTGATTAATTTAATCGTTGACAACTAATCGATTATTCGATTAATATTTGCAGCTCTACTCCAGAGGATATTCATCAGAAATTGTGAAATGAAGGGTCAGTGTCTTTCACATCTCTAGTACAGTTCATTTAGAAGAAAAAGATACATTGTTGCTTTTTTGTTCTGGTCTGTTCCGTGTTCACACTGGCTTATCATGAACCAATCATGAGAATTAAGTCATCTGGACTGACAGGGGACTCACTGATTGGACAGTTTTGATAATGTCATCCTGCATCATCAGCTACACGGACCCAGGTTGGGCAAATCCAATCCTGGAGACTGACGACAAGTCACGCAGCACGTCACTGTGCATTACGGATGTATTTATCTTTCTATATGTACAGAGAGCACCATCTAGTGGGCTCAGAAAATAAAGAAAATGGTACAGGAAGCTTCTTGAGGCTTCATTTGGCCATCACTATTATAAACACTTAGAAAGGGACAAAAAGCATTTTGTACAGTAATATTACGAGAGGAGTGGCCACTAATGTAAAGTGAGCAGGGCACAAGCTCACACCTACCTCTGTTTTAACTGCTTATGGAGAATTGCACTCACATGCTGATAAGCATTGGTGTTACCATGGTTACCAACTGATCTTGTATAAATGTAGGCTATACATTGCTCAGACAGCTGACAATGAAGCAGATGGATTTTTATTATGAGTTAAGCTTTTGAAATCATACAAAAGCCTGTCGCTGTGGAGATAGAGGTGAACGCACCCCAAAGTCTAACTCCAGCTAACCAAATCAACTGAATGACCCATTTTACCCTCAGTTGGACAGACTAGCATTTATATAAAGTTTAGCATGTGTGTCAAGGCCAAGTGTTAGAGGACCAATTCAGCCAGGAATCATTTGAACACTATTCATATACCAATGGATACTCACTGGCGCCCCTGATCCCTGGGTGTTTCTGGCCTTGGGCCCATAAGTCCTGGTACTTGTGGTTGAAGGAAGGTCTCCAGGCTCCAGAGGCCCACGGGTAGTCTGAGGCTGCCATCCTGCAGACGAGGCAGCACAGGGAAAGGATTTGAGAAGTTTTATAACGTTTGAGTATTGTCTCTCTAGTACAAATACTAATGAGTCGATTAATTCCATCGGAATTCAAATTATAAAAGCTAAAACTACAAAGATTCTGTAGAAAGTGCTTCTACTGTGCTTCCCATTGGTGTAAGTGAATCCCAGGTTGGCATCAGAAGTATCAAATAAAAATGAATATACTGACATAAAATATCATGAAAGCACATTTAGTTTTAGCAGTTTGGGGTTTATTCGTTTGACTATAGAGTGTTTGCATTTGACACTAAACCAATGTTGGCTGCACAATATATCGTTTTTTTATCGTCATTGCAATATCAACAGGTGCAATAAACACATCACGAAAGGCTGCGACATATCGCGATAGACACTAAGATATTTTTTGTGTTAGTTGAAAGAAAATATCTGCAGAAAACTGCACTTTATAATGTAACTCATTCTTTTTTTAGTGCTGCCTTTTATATTCAATTCAATGTTCAATTTGTTCAATAAAACAAAGTCTTTTGTTTGTTTTAAATTCAACAAGAAATGTGTTTTAGCAGAATACTAAAAGCAGCAGAAATGCAGAACTGAGTAATCATTAATATCTGTTTATTAATCGCAAGTCTTATCGTTATCGCATTTCGCACATCTACCTCAGATCGTGCAGCCCTAATATGTGTAATCCCCAAGCTGTGCCAATGCTTTCCACTCTACCTGTGTTTTATGATGAGATCTTCACTGGCTGGTCTGTGCAAACCTAAGAAAGAAACATACACAAAAGTATACAATTACAGTTTTATACAGTAGCGAAGGAGGCATTCAGATCATTGACTTACTTAAAGGTGCCCTGCCACACATATTTCATTACTTTGTGGTAATGTCTGCAGTTCTACCATGGGCTCTGTAACATTTTTTGTGGAAAAAAAATGCCTTGGTTAACTTGTTTCAAGCCATTCTAGCGTGGTACAGAAAGCCTGCAGGAAGACTCAGCTTGATTTGTGCCAGTTCTCATTAATATTCAATGAGCTAAGCTGCTTGACTCTGATTGGCTAACAGCTAGCCAATGAGAGCCTGGCTATCAGCATCCTTTACCCAGCGCAACTGGGCGAGCTCATGAATAGTAATGAGCTAAGGCAACACCACGTCAGACTGACCAGCTTCTGTAATTGGCCTGATTTCTCCGCTTATTTCTGTTCAGTGGCTAGAGCTGACAGAGGAGCTAGCAGTTCATTTTCACATTCACGATATAACAAACACATATGGACCTCACATATTTCAAAAAATGCAAGTAAAACGGTTTTGTGAGGTAGGGCACCTTTAAGAAAAAGTTCATAAGTATTATCAGCACAATTGATTAAAGTACTTGAAGTAAAAGTATATATTGTGCAGTAAAATGTTCCCTGTCAGTGTTTTCCTCTTCTATCTGATGTTTCTGGATTAATATTCCTGCTGCATTCATGTGTACAGTATGTAGTATTTTACTGCTGTAGATGTTTGAGGTTGTGCTCGTTTTTACTCCTTTATGTACTGTTGGCTAGTTTAATCTACAGCAGGGGTCTTCAACCATTTGAGGCCAAGGACCCCTTAGCTGAAAGACAGACAGAGCAGGGACCCCCTACTACATATATTGTATAGACATTTGGTTGCCTATTAAACTGGGGCAGATGGATGAAAATGGATGTATGGATATACAGTAATATATTATTTTAAAGGAGGTTTACTCCTCGGCGCAGCAGTCGTGGGTTTGACTCCGACCTGCAGCCCTTTGCTGCATGTCATTCCCCCCTCTCTCTCCCCTTTCATGTCTTCAGCTGTCCTGTCAATAAAGGCCTAAAATGCCCAAAAAAAATCTTTAAAATAAATAAAAAATAAATTACTTTTAAATAATATATATCAGACAGTAATGTGGCGCCCCCCCTGCAGGTGTAACTGAGATTCAGTTTGTTTGATACGGAGCACCTTTACATATGGTTGGCGGTGAATCTGTGTGAATTTTTGGACATTCCTCAAATATTTTTTGCATATCCTGCCCTAATCCATGCAGCCTCTTTTTTTCTTTCTTAATGTTTAGTTATACGTGTTAACTCTTTTCCATCATTGATGCAGTATTGCACACGTTCACTTAATTATCTCTTAAGCTCCAATGCATCGTGGCACATTCTTACCTGCACTGCTGTCATATTTGTTTCATATCTGTTTAATGTTCTTGGACAATTCCATTTGCACAAACTGTTTACAGATTCTGTACTACACTCAGTATTTATATTTGATCTGTATTTTCTCGTAGACTCTTTGTTGTATTTTGTATGTTTATATTTTGCGTATTTAACGTGTAACTTCATGTTGTCTCGCACATTTTATGCCTTGTCTTGGCCAGGTCGTCGTTGCAAATGAGAATTTGTTCTCAATCGGCCTACCTGGTTAAATAAAGGTTAAATAAAAAAATAAATATATGTATGTGTTATTTGGTTGTGTATTTATCGTTTGGATGGACCAGGGCAGCACTTTTATCTGAAGGGCCACAAACATGATGAAGTTATGTAGAAATTATGATGTTTAGTTAATCATGATTACAACACTATAATTCAGTTTCTTTAGCCTGTCACTTTAACTGATTCTGAGACACACCTTTAGCCCTGCCGTGTCCTGGGATCAGCTGGCCTGTCCTGCCGTGGCGCCTGAAGAGGTACACGGCTGCGACCATCAGAAGGCACCACAGGATGGCACCGACGCTGCCGATCAACACCGGGTCCTGAAGCAGGGCCAGGACCCAGGACAGATCCCGCATCTGGCTGTCTGACCCAGGGGGACCGCCTATTTGTGGGCCTGAGAAGCAAATAGAGAAGCAGAAGAAATCAGATATGAAGTTATGATAGCTTCTCTTCTGTAATGTGGTTGGACACACTGCATTTGATCTGTGCACCGTCCTAATGCAGAAATCAAACCCTGTAAAGCCCACAGTTACTAAATTACACATACATCATCTTTAGCTATCCTTAAAAAAATGTACTATTATTGTTTATCCTCGCAATGCTATTGGATAGTAAATGTGTTTATGGGTCCGGCCATGTGGCCATGAATTCACTCAACCTGCAAACTTTCCTTCAAGCGCATCTCTTTGTTTTATTGGACTGGATTTGTCGCGATTCAAGTAAGTTAAAATGCCTTAAATATATTGTGATTATTCCAATGTCTAGTTATTGTGGAATATATCCAATGTGATTTTGAACATGTTATGTCTGTGTTGCAATTTTTAAAAATGTTAGTTTTAGTTCGGTAGTCAAAATAGCATGTGCACCTGACACATTACATGTGGAGATAAAATACTAATAGAATCATAATGTCTTTGATGATTCGCTATGACATAAGTTCTATATGTGTTTTCTCTGCAATAAAAAGAGTTTAAACCAGAATTGATTAAATGAATAAATTATTTCTGTAGCAGTATTTCAAACTGTGTCAGTATCTTATAAGTTAAAAAAATACATTGAACTGATGGTGGGCTTTTTACAAGCCTTTGTTTGCCCAAATATCTGCTTGTTGCATGAGGCACAGACAGGTTCTCTATCTATTCCTTAAGGTTATCTGCTTACATATAATACTCATATGTACTATTTACACATATATTTTTCTTGGATGCCAGCAGCAAAGAGAGTTGTTTTTTAAAATCATTGTGCAGGATGTGATTGATGACATCCAAAATGGAGAGAGGGTTTTTGGGATGGAATGAGACGACATTGATGGTGTGATGTGAAGTGACAAAGCGCGAGATGAAGATACCGGTGACGTGGACAAAGACTGCCCAGCTGGTGATTATGTGGACAGCGAGCCCTGATCACGTGGAACGGTCGCCTCACAGCATATAGGCTGAGTACTGGGTTCCATCCATGGTTCGGCATCCTCTAGTCTCGCATTGCCAAGGTCTGGCTAGTTCACACAGCATTCCGGGATGGGAGAAAAACGTGCTCTGGTTTATTGGCATTTCTTTAAACCAATCACAATCGTTTTGGGTGGAGCTAAGCCCCGGACACAATGACGATGCCGCTGCAAATTAGCCTCAGGAAGGAACTTGTTTTGGTGGAACATGTGTACGTTCTAAAGTAGTTTTAGTCGTGCAACAGAAAACTCAGATTGGACAGATAGTCTAGCTAGCTGTCTGGATTTACCCTGCAGAGATCTGAGGAGCAGGTAACCATAGTCCTCAGAAATCAGCCGGAGGTTAGAACGCCAACACAAAGAAAGAGGAAGGGGACAGACATCCTGCTGAAAAGAGGGACGGCGGAATTTCCAGCGGCACCTGAACAATCCCGGAAATGAAACGTTGTCGATAGCCTAGGCCTCCTCCCACCACCATAAACACGTATGTTAAGTAATTTAGGTTAGTGCCCATGGCCAAAAGAAGTGGAGTTGGTCCCCTGGGTGCCTATGGCGGCCCACTGCTCCTGTGTAGGCCTATAGGACGGGTTAAATGAAGAAGACAAATTTTTCTTCTCTGTGAATGCTTAGAAATGACAATACAGGCACCTTTAACCAAACGCACCATGCCAGGTAGGCCATCGCTGGCTGAAAGTTCTTATCAGATACAGATTTTTATGGTCCGGATATGAGCGATGATGCAAACACCAGACGTTTGTGTCAGAGCAGAAGACATGAATCATTGCATCATTGCATTTTTGCACATGGACAGTTTTTCATTTATAAATACTATTCATAAAAGAATATGACTGTTATTGTGATTATTATTCATGATATATACTGTTACGGGGCTAAATAAGCAATCAACCCTGCAAAGGAACCCTTCGTTGCACTGTATATTTGTTCAGACAATGTGAGTAACAGATACAGAAATGCTGCTCCCAACTAGCAACGTTGCAACATTACGACATTTTCATAAAAAACAACAATTACAAATCAACTACAATGTAAGAAATATTTGAAAACCCTGTGATATCTGCAACAGAGGCCTGCAACAACATCTGAAAGGTAAACCAAATATATATTTGGGCTTTACATGGTTAACAGCTACATTTCCCTCAAGTGCCCTTTTGCTCACTGATGACAAATCCATGAGGGTCACTCAGGACTCCTACTCCAGCTCCGTTGACAGCTGCTATGGTGATCCAGTACCGTTTCCCTGGACTCAGAGCAGATATATCAAGCTTGTGTTGGCCACTATCCACTGTCCAGTTTTGGTACAGCTGCTCCTCAGACTCCACACACCACACCTGGGGAAACATCAAGTACTACAGCTCTCACAGTACTCTGTGCACACAGGTAGCATGTATTATAAGGGATTATGTTTCCTAGATGTAGTTCTAAGAGCATACTAGATGCAGGGTTTCCCCGTGTATTGCAAGCGTGGTGACCCACCGGGCCTAAATTGCCTCCCTAAGTCTCTGGGAATAATTCTTTTTGTATCTGTTTTTAAAGCTTTAGTGCGTAACCTTTTGATATTATGAACGTCCGTTACATTCAAGCCATTGCCAAATGAGTTGCTACAAAGCTAATTAAGACTATCAGCTCCACACAACTCTCTCTGGATTTCTCAGTATGACTATGTTCAGAAGATTGTGGTGTCCGGCGACTTTCCCACGCAGAAACTCGAGTGAAGATAATGACCTCTTCTGAAGAGTCCGTCATGTTTTTTTAATCCTCCGTGTCCTCCTTGGCTACTAGCAACTGCGTGGAGTGCATGATCACGGAAGGCCTGTATCATGTGAACGCACCGACAGTTTTGTTGCCATTATTTAGAATTCCTCATGGGGGCGACAGAAACTACACACTATAGCTTTAACGTTTTTTTGAAATACAGTTGCAGTGGAGCTGCTCGGTTGGAAACTTAAAGGACAATTCCGGCGCAAAACCAACCTAGGGGTTAATAACAGATGTGTACCCACTCTATCGCTCTCTGGGACATGTTTTCATGCTAATCGAATGTGTTTGTAGCTTGAAAGAAGCTAGCGCGGACCGATGAATAGCTTACATTGCTAGTATTCGGGGCAAAGGGAAAGTTAAAATAAATCGTTATTTTGTACCACTAAAAAGGCTCAAAATATCACCAAACGTCGGTAGCATAATGAGGGTCCCTAAATGTTAACCGAAGCATTGAGAACTTTGTAAGTGTACAGACAGACAGACAGAGCTGCGGGAGCTCCGTGAAAGGGCTACAAGAGAGAGAGAGCTACCGGTAGTCAATGCCCCAACACAGCCTCGTACTTTGGGAAACTGGTGGTGTACCTGCGGACATTGTGAAGCTATGGCCACTGAACAGGAGTGTCTGTGTTGCAAGGAGTGGCACCTGTTGCGTCGCGACACCCAACAGACGCAGTGTTTTGTACAGTCTGAAGATTTCCCCTCTCTGATAAACAGGGCTGTACTTGAAACTTTTTCAGCGACCCAGACCGGAGGGACCAGATGGACAGTTATCCACTGAGTAAGTATACTAGACAAGTTATGCAGAGTGTGATTATTTCAGATATATTGAGCAAATTGCTTTCTGATTTTAGTTTGCATCGCCAGCTGTAAGTCATGACTGGTTTCCAAGACGGTGGCGGCATGTAAACATGAACGCGAGTGTCTTTATAATCTATCTTTTTAATAAACTGTCTGTACACTTAAAAAGTTCTCAATGCTTCGGTTTACATTTAGGGACCCTCATTATGCTACCGTTGAAGTGTGGTGATATTTTGAGCCTTTTTAGTGGTACAAAATAGCGATTTGTTTTTACTTTCCCTGTGCCCCGAATACTAGTGTTGTAAGCTAATCAGCGGTCCGCGCTAGCTTGTTTCAAGCTCCAAACACATTCGATTAGCATGAAAACATGTCCTAGAGAACGATAGAGTGGGTACACATCTGTTATTTAGTTTAAGTAGTCACATTTTCAAATCTCCAGTTAGCTTTTAGCACTGACTTACAGTAGTGCTCTATGTTATCTGTGTTTAGCCTTTTGAAATTGTCAATTTCGCAATTCCTTCCAAGATTCTGTTATCACAGAAACTAATGAATGCTGCCATCAGTCTGGAACTGGCCCGATAGAGGCCATCGTGAAAAAAAACTAAAAACTTAACAACGGGATTAATAACTTTTCTGGTGGGAAACCCTGAGGTGTGAGTGTCAGGAAGTGTTCTCCAGTGCTTACCTGGTAACCCTGTATGATACCGTTGTGGGTCTCATGAAGAGGAGGCTCCCAACTCAAATGGACGGTGTTATTCTGCTCACGGCTCACTGTTATGGACACAGCCAGTGGAGAGGCACTGGGCACTGCATAAGAGGGTGGAGAGATTACAGTTATCTTTTAAACATGGCTGTACTGTACATTCAAATTCAATAAAATAGATGGAAGTATTAAAAAAGCAAAAGAAAGGACACACATGTTCTTGAATCAAACCATTCTTCACCTGTCTCAGGGACTCTGAGGTGCCGAGTGTTGCTCTCCCTCCCATACAAGTTGCTGCCGTAGGGACGGACTTTGAACTCGTACTTGTAGCCTCTCTTTAAGGGGCCCACCGGGGCCTGGAAGTTGGGCAGCGTCACCTTCTTGGCTGCCCAGTCCGAGCTGGCAGGGAGCAGAGAGCGATAGAGAACCTCGAAGCCATCCAGGTAATGAGGCTGGGCGGGCAGCGACTGGAGCTGCTCCCAGAGGAAACAAAACATGGATCGTTCACCTGAAATACTCAATGCATTGTCTGAAACTCTCGGATTCAGCTCACCCATACCTTCCATTGTACTTGTGAGATATCAGACCCGGGGGCCATGATGGTGACATTTTCCAGAGCAACTCGCAGCGCTGACAGCTCTTTGTGGAGCTCTCTCTGTGTAGTGCTGGTAGCCTCTGGAAACACACGTTTTAATATCTTTTAATTTATTTTAAAGGATCAGGATTTGTAAAAAAAAAAAATTGTAAAAAAAAAACTAAAAAACAACAACATTTTATATATATATATATATATATATATATATATATATATATATATATATATATATATATATATATATATATATATATTTTACCGGTCAAAAGTTGGGGGTCACTTAGAAATTTCTATTCCACTCCATTATAAACAGAATACCAGCTGATCTGAGTGGTGGCTGATATGTAATGCAATATCTACATTGCCCATTATCAGCAACCATTCATCCAATGTCCCAAAGGCATATTCTGTTTACTAATCTGATATCATTTTAAAAGGCTAACTGAGAAAACATTGGAGAACCCTTTTGCAGTTATGTAAACACATAATATAATCTGAAAACTGCTGCCCTGGTTAAAAAAAAACAATGCAACTGATCTCAGCTGGTATTCTGTCTGGAATGGAGTGGAATGGAAATCTCTAAGTGACCCCAAACTTTTGACCGGTAGTGTGTGTGTGTATATATATATATATATATATATATATTACTCACAAAAATATTTAAAGCAAATTTGATGTTTGTAAATCTCCAGAGGAGATTGTTGGCTAGCAGCATATTGGCGTTTATTTATCTTTTTTTGAGTTTTGTCCTCCGGGTAATTTGAGTAAGGCTATCCTAAATAAGGGGCATTTTGTATAAAAAATGACTTGTATGCATATGCTGCAATGCTCCCATCTATAGACCCAATCACAATGTTTGTTTACAATGACTTCCAGGTAGAAAACTCCTACGTCCCGTACATACAATTTAACAGCGCTGAGCAAACAGGGACGAAGAGCACTGGATATACTCTCATCTCCTTCATCTAAAATGCATGTTTGATGCTTTCATATGTCAACACTTTGACTAACATTAGCTTGGAGAGCTAATGTACCTGTTGGGCCACAGACTAAAGAAAATGACACCAGCCAAACTAGCAGTCGGTCCGGCCGGCGGTGACATGTTGCTGTTCCTAATGCTAGATTTGGTTTATCAAAGACGCTAGCAAAGCAACACAGGACAGGAAATAAGCACAGCAGAGACCACGGATCTCAGACACTGCATATCTTCAAACGTTACAGTTAAGGCTGAAAATGACAACAGAAATAAACAAGTTTGCCAATTTCACATATCTCTGCAATTCAAATCAACAGCCAATTGTCTACCCGGAAGTGATTTTTGAGTTAGCGATACGTCACGCTTCCTTCTGCCAGACAGCATTATTCAGATTACTGGTATAAACAGCTCCTACCTCAAAACTGAGGTACAGCCCTGAGTCAGCCGGCACGCCACAAAACTGTCAAGTGAAAAACAGTCTGTGATGCAAGAACCCTGGCTTGTTCAGACACCATCTTACCTTCAACTAGCAGCTGTGCGCTGGCAGTGACCACACCTACATCGTTGGCAGCAGAGCAGGTGTACTTCCCAGCATCCTGGGCTGTCACATAGTGGATCTGGAGAGTCTGGTCTGGGTTTACAAGATACCTATACACACATGTAGAGCAGTTAGTTTTCACATGTACTGTCCCTCGGATCTCGTGATGGTAATTTAGCAGATATGGAGTTGGTTTCATTTACAACCATGTCAGGAAAGAAAGAAGCCCCGAGGAAACTCAATGGCAGCTTAGTGACAAGCTAAGGTAAAATACCCTTAGTGTGTGGCGATATGTAATGGGATGATTGGCAAGGCCATTTGGAGGCGTTTGAGCCGTTAATCAGAAGCTAACGGATCAATCTTCCAGCTCAATAGGGGCAGACTACCTGTCAAACCAGAAAAGTCTGAAGTCACTCTTTTTATTAGTGCTGCCCCCTTTTAGTCGATTAGTTTCAGTCGACTGAGATTTCTTTTGTTGATTAGTAATTTTTTATACTTTTTTCATGCTGAATGATTTAGTAAGAAACATCTCTGGTAAACACAAGATCTAAAGTGCTGCTTTTGCATGATTATTTGTAAAGAAACTCAGTTTTACAGATCTGTCGATTAAATTCACTATTCAATTAGTTGATAAACTTATACTGTAGCTATTAAGTCGACAAGAATTTCTTAAGTCGAGGACAGCCATATATTTTTTTTTCATTTGAATTTCTATAGGAATAAGAAATAAGAATAATAACTTGGCACTGTGTAACAAATATGTCTGTGTTTTCTGCACGTTACACTAAGTTCATAAATCAACATTGATCAGGTGTTACCTGCCGTTGGGCAGCGGCCCCTGCTCACTGCTCCAGACCACAGCAGGGGGGGGGTCACCTTTAGCTTGGCAGTAGAACTGGGCAGACTCCCCCACTCTCACAGACACGTTTTCTGGCTTCAGCACCAACACAGGCTTGGCTGCAGCACAAGAGAAGGGAAACTCAGTACTGTACTGTACTGTATGGTACGGTGTACTGTACGGTGTATTGTTCGGTACACTGTCCTGTACGGTATGATGTACTGTACTGTATTGGACTGTATGGTACGGTGTACTGTACGGTATACTGTCCTGTACAGCACATTATGATGTACTGCACTGTACTGTACTGTACTGTACTGGACTGGACTGTACGGTACGGTGTACGGTGTACGGTACGGTGTACCATACGGTGTACTGTACGGTACACTGTACGGTACACTGTCCTGTACCGTACAGTACAGTACAGTACAGTACATCGTATGCACGGTACCGTATGTGTACTGTACTGTACTGTAGGATGTAGTCCACAGTACAGTATGATGTACTGCACTGTACCGTACTGTACGTTGCTGTACTGTACTGTACGGTACATTACTGTACTGTACTGTGCTGTACTGTACAGTGTATTGCACTGTACAGTACGGTAATGTACGGTACAGTCAGTGTACTATACTGTAACTGTGTGCAGTTTTGTTTGCATTAAAAACATGGGGCCGAATTCAAAACTGTTAAAGCTGTGACAAGTAGTGATGGGAATGCCGTCTCACCGAGCACAGAGAGCCGAGCCGCCCGGCTCTGCCTCACTCCCGCGGTGTTGCTGGCCTCACACACATACGCTCCAGAGTGTTTCCTCTCGGCAGGAGCGATGATTAGCTTCCCACTCAACACCTGCAACACGAGCCCGGTGCGGACGGGAGGGAGAAGACACACGGGACGTCACAAACAGTAGATCACAGACAGTAGATCACACACATACACTCCTAATGTGATGTGTGGCTGGTGGATTTTAAAGAATCATGACCAGATGTCATATTCGTCACTCCCCCCTATGTCCTGCTGCTGATTCTTTTAAATGTGTATCAGATTTAGAAGCCACTAAACTAGGGGCACTTTGTGTAAAGAGTAATGTGTAGAAATAGCTTTCATTCAGAGTTTTTATTCAGAGTGTATCCATCTCTTTAGGGTGACATACATGTATAGGTTAATACATAGGGTACCCTGAAGAACACTCAAGTCATGTATTAATAAAAGATGTTTAACTCAGTGTCTCAGATGCTTTTTAGACCAAAGTGCAGAACTCCCTGTTTTTTCTTCAGATGTTTAAGTTATTTCAACATACTGAGAAGTATCAGACTGCAACATAAATTGATTCATTTCTGAATGGACATCACAGTTTATCCACTTTTAAATTCTTCATAACATCACAAGACTCTAACAGAAGACACTCAAGAAAGTTTTCGGTTTTCTTTGCTAATTTGCCAATGGAGCCTGAAGAGATGACCACCGTGAGCGCCAGCGACGCTCAGCACCACTTCTCACAGTTTGTTTCCTGACAAACAATTCCATCATTTATCAAACCTGCTCTCGTTTCATTTTAATTTGCTCACATACTGTGTCTTAAGCGTTAGTTAACTTCATTCATGCAGTTCGTACAGGGAAATGTCAAATAAAGGGTTGGTTTGTGTTGTGATTTTTTTGGGGGGGCGGGGGGTTCTCTCATTCACCCCATACAGCGAGGGCATCAAACCAAAGAAAATCCCTGTTTGAATAAGAGCTGATAATTAAGTTTTGTGTGTTCACCTCCTGCTGCTACCTTTACATTATAGTTTTTCGAATGTTTGTCGACTGGCTATTAAACCTCGTCAAACTATATGACTATTTCTATGAACATTAGGTCAGTTGTTTACATGACTATAGTCATTTGTCATTGCTTTGGCACAAAATGCACCGAGTAAGCCTAGCAGCTATATATGATTCAGTAGCTATTGCTATTGAATCATATTACTCTCAAATGCAACTATACACAGTGTGTAAATCCCTGCAAGCAAAATAGAGCAACCAACAATCACAATAATCTGTAACACATATACACCTGATACATAATAGTCATCACATAATTTCAGATGAATAGACGTAGGCTATATGGGGAACAATTCAATTTCCTCACAATTAAGAGCAACCAAACACAAACAGGCGACAGGTTGTATATCTTTTTTTTCTGTACAAGCTTCCTTTGTGTATTTGCGGTTGGCTGGTGTGTAAATACAATGAGCGAGTATAGTGTGTGTCATGGCTGACATCAATACTATTCAAGCTGCCTCAATATACAATGTTAGCAACTGGACAATATTACAGCGTGGGTCCACTGTCATTTGACAAGATGTCTTTGCATTTTGACTGTCTTGGTCTAATCAATGATAAAGGAATCTTTTGTTTTGAGGCCAATGATTTATTCATTGATGGATTTATTTACATTTGAAACAGGAGTTGATTATTTTGAGTGAGTAATCACCTTTTGCAGGTCACGGAGAGTGATGTGCTGAATGTACCACGTGGTGTGAGGGTTGCACTTAAGAGTTTTGACAATTGTAAGTTTGTTTCCGTAAATGTGCCAAAGCGACTGAGAGAAACTGTAAACTGCTGTCACATGCATGATGAGGCAGAGGGCTTACGCTGTAGCGGTGATCGACGTAGTCGATGGGCAAGCCGTCCCTCTTCCAGACGACATTAGGTTCAGGGCGTCCCACTGGGGGGACGCAGCTTAAGACAGCCACCTCCCCCTCTGCCACCTCCACGTCACCGGGCTGCACACGGAACTCCTCCTGCAACACTACGACAACAGAGTCAGATTTTCCGTCAGATCGTTCATAGTTTTCAACGTTTCCGACCGCACACGAAGGCAGCTTCATTTCACAGGAGAGAGAGAGAAAGAAAAGAGACAAGCGAGACAGAGCGAGTGCTTTGTTGTTGCAGGAAACATTCAATTGTAACACAAACTCCCGGGCAGTTCATTGCTTTTTAGGGCTGCACGATATTTAGTTTCATCGTCTACATCGCGATGTGCGCATGTGCGACAGTCGCATCGCAGGACGTTGCGATGTTGACGCTACAACTTCTTTGCTGCTTGATAAAAAGTAAACTTTCACCGTTCTCCTTTTCCATGATTGTTACCGGCCGACCCTTCCCCTTTAAGACAGGTGGTCATGTGACGTAACATTAGTCTGACGGGGGGGGTTGTTATGGATAGTGAGGCTCTCCCGTGTGTAGAAAAGTACCGTAAGCGGAAGCTGCCGCTGACACAGTGATGCACATGCTTTTCCATGTAGTGAAGCTACAGTAGTCAGTGTTTTATGTTCGCTGCAAAGACAAACTAAATCACCTGATTAATGCAACGTAATCACGACGTCTCCCGGCCATTTTTCACCGCAGAAAGCTGCTACCAGCCAGGCTAAAGCTAACATAGTTAGCCTAAAGAAACAAGGCGTCTGTCCCAACTAACGTTATGGTTCGGAGCTGCGACGCTGGAAACCTAACACTAATCTACAACAGCAGTCTGTTTCTGATACAACGTCATTTACACTGATTTATGTGCTCTTGGATACAGTTTGTTGAAGAGTGTGACATGCAGGCTCTGCATGCACAGCAAACCAACAATCATGATCAATTTTAATCAGTTTATCAAACAACCAAAGCAGCCCCGCTAGTCGACCACAACCTGACATTTAGAGGAAGCAACATGCATTATTAATATCATTCACTTTCGCCTGGATTGATATTATATGAATACACTGGTGTCAGTCAACCAGTGTATTTCTTCCTAATGTCCCTCTCCAGCATCACTTCAGAAGAGTAATCACAGCCTTACTTGCTTTGGTTTTTGTAAAGCATTAAAGTTCAACAAAGACTGGTTCACATAAGAAAATTTCCTTTTTCATTTTTATTTTCTTTGTAGATGCACTCCCCTACAAAATCACCCCAGTAGTTGAGAATGATTTAGTATTTCTAAATAGGGCTATTTATGTCCTCTTGTAAACATTAGTCTTTTTTTCATAACGCAATATATATCGCAGGGGGAAAAAATATCGCAATGTAAGTTTTTTCTAATATCGTGCAGGCCTAGTGCTTGTGTTTCGTTTTTTACCGTCATAGTGTTTTAAAGGTCCCATGGCATGAAAATGTCACTTTATGAGGTTTTTTAATATTAATATGAGTTCCCCCAGCCTGCCTATGGTCCCCCAGTGGCTAGAAATGGTGATAGGTATAAACCGAGCCCTGGGTATCCTGCTCTGCCTTTGAGAAAATGAAAGCTCAGATGGGCCGATCTGGAATCTTCCCTTTATGACGTCAGAAGGGGAAAGGTTACCCCCCCTTTCTCTGCTTTGCCCATGGTAAGCTGGTCAAGGCCACACCCCCACCCACCACCTTGCCCCCCCGCTCTCCTCCTCAATAGCATTTAAAGCTACAGACACAGAAATGGCACATCCTAAGGAAAGCTCATTGTGGGACTGGCTCTAGTGGCTGTAATTCTGCACCAAGGCTGAATTTCAGGAAATAGACTTCAGATACAGTATTAGGGGACCATTAAGGCCTATATAAAAGAGACTTCAGATACAGTATTAGGGGACCACTAAGGTCTATATAAAAGAGACTTCAGACACAGTATTAGGGGATCACTAAGGCCTATATAAAAGAGACTTCAGATACAGTATTAGGGGACCACTAAGGCCTATATAAAAGAGACTTCAGATGCAGTATTAGGGGACCACTAAGGCCTATATAAAAAGAGACTTCAGATACAGTATTAGTGGACCACTAAGGTCTATATAAAAGAGACTTCAGATACAGTATTAGGGGGACCACTAAGGTCTATATAAAAGAGACTTCAGATACAGTATTAGGGGACCACTAAGGTCTATATAAAAGAGACTTCAGATACAGTATTAGGAGACCATTAAGGCCTATATAAAAGAGACTTCAGATACAGTATTAGGGGACCACTAAGGCCTATATAAAAGAGACTTCAGATACAGTATTAGGGGACCACTAAGGTCTATATAAAGGAGACTTCAGATACAGTATTAGGGGACCACTAAGGCCTATATAAAAGAGACTTCAGATACAGTATTAGTGGACCACTAAGGTCTATATAAAAGAGACTTCAGATACAGTATTAGGGGACCACTAAGGTCTATATAAAAGAAACGTCAGATACAGTATTAGGGGACCACTAAGGTCTATATAAAAGAAACGTCAGATACAGTATTAGGGGACCACTAAGGTCTATATAAAAGATACTTCAGATACAGTATTAGGGGACCACTGAGACCTATATAAAAGCATCCAAAAGCAGCATGTCATAGGACCTTCAAAACTTTCTTGTGGCAGCGATAGAGGCAGTGAATTTCCCATTTACTGTACGGGATTCTCACACCGCCTCAAACCAGAACTCAAAACACACTGACGAGTCTGATCTCCAGTTACATGATTGGCCACCGCAGCGTGACGTGGGGTTGCGTTTCTCCTAAAGTTGAGTCGATCTCAACTTTTCACCGCAGGCCCGCTGCGTTTTTTCGAGTGTCCCCCCCTGCGGCAACCACCGCCGCCGCCTAAACACACTACCCCCATTCAAAACGAATGGAAAGACCTGCGGCTTTGCCGGGCTGTCGGATGGCTACCGCAGGCTGTGTGAATGACGGTCCTGTCCCATCAGCAGCCATGAACACACAGCAATGTGAACTGTTTCATTTCAATGCGCATGCTGTTTGTGACAAAAGGAGGAGTTACCACTTCAATACTAGTTTCACATATTGGATTGGATATTCTAATTTGCATTTGTTAATTTTTTTTTTTTTTTAAATGGCAGCCGGATTTGTGAGACCCCAAACAGTGAGGAAGTGAAGCCAACATAAAACACAAGGCTTATGGTAGATTTAAACTTGTTTAGAGCATTGTATGTGAGGTCACAGTGGACTGTTGTCTCTTGATTCAACATACTGTTTCCATTACTCTAATCCCATAGAAATCATCTAAAAACACTAACACCTGAAGCATCCTAAATGAGAACTGTGTGCCGCCTTGTGCTGCCCTGCCTGGCCCTGTCCTTTAATGTACTATCACTATCACTAAACTATCACAAAGCGCCCAATTTGTACAGTTGCAATGTGTACTGTACAATTCTCTGACTGTACACCAGTAGACATGCATGCAGCAGGCTCAAGTGTCACATCCCTAACCAAACATCACTGTGATTTAGGGGCTTCACTCATTACCAGCTATAAGGGCAGGCAGTCAAGCAGCCTCTCAAGCCTGTTAGGATGATTTCAAGAAGAGTGACTAGGTTTTTTTTGTGACCATACAAATGCAGGGTTTCCCCTACCTTTATAAGGTGTAGGCGCAGCACCCAAGCCGTTTTGGGCACCGCCCAAGCCAAATCAATGTAAAATCAAAGTGAGCATCAAAACTAGCTTGACTTTTCTCAGATCTAATGACTGTAGTTGGTCCACAGTGGACTTCTTTAGCAAGTTTTGACTTTAAGCTTTTGGAGAGTTATTTATGTATTATCTGCTCTAGCTTTTGCCGTTTCTGTCTGTGTCATACAGTAGTCAAAGGACTTAACCAAAGCTAGTTTTAACTTGCCTACATTGCTTTGTTGTCCATCACAGTTTTCAGTGTCTTGGAAAGACTCAGAGACAAGCAGCTGCTGCATGTCGACTGCCTCACTGGGATCCAGATAAGTAAACAGTGAGGCTCCGGGGTCAGTTGGCACCACTGTTTGACCCCCTCCTGTCCGGCAAACATTGACATCCGACCCCTGTGCCCCTTCTGCCTCTGTCACCACAAACATCTTCATCAACCCTCTGCATGTGTGTGTGTGTGTGTGTGTAGATACAATAGTAGTATAACATGTTATACTGCCATTAAATCTCTTCATTGAGCTACTTTTGTTGATGAGTTCAGAATGAGATGGTTTCGTCAAACACTTTGGTTTGCAGCAAGAAACTGGCGAGGCACGGTGGCTCAGACACAAATGCATTACTTGAGAGAGTCTTTGCTGAAAGAGGCCCTATGATGCTTTTTGGGGATTTTTTCCTGTCTTTTAATGTGTTATATAGTTTTTGGTGTATGTAGCAGATGTAAGTACAAAAAACACATTTCACTCCAAATGGAGCTTTCTCTCCCACAGACAGCACTTTTTTCTCAACTCCCTGAAACGCCTCGCCCTCATTCCTGTTTGAAATTCTTCCATTAGTGATGTCACTGATTGAGAAAGCCAGCCCAGTTTTTCATATGTGCTGCCCATTGGTGCTGCCTGAACAAGCACAGCGCGCCCAGTGGCGTGTTGAAATTTGGTTGACATCACAACCGAGTGGGCCAGCTGACCAATCAGAGCAGACTGGGTTTTTCAGGAAGGCGGGCCAAGAGCTCAGACAGAGTGTTTCAGACAGAGGATCTGCAGCAACGGGCAATATGAGAAACATAGTATGTTTTTTTTAACATCAAAGCATGTAAACCTATTCTAGTAGACCCCAAGAGTACAAATATGATGCTGAAAAGGAGTATAATAGGGGCTCTTTAAAGTATAACAAGATGGTTTTTCATATGATCTCATAATATCGGGAGAATGCAGTTGCCTTACAAGGTACATTCTTAGTAGGTGTGCATTAAAAATATTGCCTTATTGTTGTGGCTAAAAGTGGAAACTAGTGGTGCACTAGGATTAAAGACAAATAGCACCTTTCAGTTGGTTCAACAGTACTGTCATATGCAGAGCAATATACATATTATGCTATTTAAGGAGGGCATTAGTGGCTTTAGTTAATTCAGCATGTGAGAGATCATCGCTGAGTAAAGTCTGTGTCAGGATCAGGTTCCACACATATACACCACTGTAAGTGTGTCCCGTTTCAGATGATACAGCACATCACGTAACAACACAAACCCCAAGCACCCAGCCACTCACACCTACTCACCTATACCCACCCCGATAGTGAGGGGCCCGGGCCGCTACATGTTTAGCTCCCATACCCAGACCCTGCCCTGCGGGGTGAACCTTGGCAGCCATGCGCAAACAGCCAGGCATCTAGTACAGACAATACATTACAACAACACGGTTAGGAACCGGAGGGGGTGTGTGTGTGTGTGTGTGTGTGTGTGTGTGTGTGTGTGTGTGTGTGTGTGTGTGTGTGTATTTTCAGGCCTGTGTGCAGTGTGTAATAACAACAAAGTGTAAATTATAATTTCCCCATTGGGGATCAATAAAGAATATATGAAAAAAATGAATACCTGGGTGCTCCCGAACTGGAATATTTTGAATGGACATCTCTGGATTAGTGAAGTGAAATCTTTATTTTGTATGATTGTGTAGTGTAATAGTCATGATACTGTGTTTTAGGAAAGATGGTGTGTGATTTCGGGGCTGTTGAAATATAAATTATAAACAAATTGTTTAACTTTAACAATAAAAAAATGACAGTTCTCAGAGATGACTAAGGCAGAGTTCACACAGCCTGCGTCTCTCTCCTGTGAAAGAAAGCTGCCTTCAAGTGCGGTCGGGAACGTTGAAATCTATAAACGATCTGACGGAAAACAGTAATTGTGAAATATAAAGTCTACTTGTGCTCTGTGGGGGGGTTTAAGAACACAACAGGACGTCACACAAATGGGCCGTTTCACTGACACTCCCCCCTCTGCATTGGTGTGAATGCCCCGTAATGGTGAAACACACTGTCTCTTACCTGAGATGTACAGCGATGCATTGCGGCTGCTGGCCTCTCCTGCACTGCTCCGGGCCACGCAGGTGTAGACGCCCTCGTGCGACTGGCCTCGTCTGCCCTCTCCCACGCTCAGGAAGAAGAGGCTCCCCTCCAACAAAACCAAGGGTTGCAAGCGTTCATCTGCTGTCAGCGTCTGGCCGTTCCGCAGCCACTCGATGCTCGGCTTGGGGCTGCCCTCCGCCCGGCATGAGAGCGTGGCAGGGTTTCCAGCTTTCACCACCACGTCAGAGGGCTGGTGGACGATGCGGGGCGGCGTCTCCTGTGCATGAACTCTGGAACCTGAGGACGACACAGAGATGTGGAGAGATCGTATAGAGCATCTAAGTGTATATTCAGCAGTGGTGTAGTCTACGTGATACGCAGGTATACGCAGTATACACACTAAGAAAGCTCCAGGATTTCCATATACCCACTTAAAAATGCCCAATGACACGCAACAACATACCATTTCCATTCGATTTTTGATATATTTTCAATTGTCATCTGTTATGTTCTTCTTCACATAGGCTAAATAAAGGTATTTCCACCGTAAATTGGTGCATAAATGTGTATCTGAATACAGGAAATGAAGTCGTTGATGCTCAAAACTTCCTTGGGGGAGGACACCCAGACCCCCCACTATGATATTAAGAAGGATGAAGGATTGCCATAGAGTCTGTGGCCTGCTGTGAATGAATGACTGTCAACGAAAGAATAATTTTATGATGACAGAAGAAACTATGTGTAATGTGGAAGGGTCATGTGTGTCTGACACCCCTGATACCAATCCAGCCAATAAACTGTAGGGTGATTCAAGTGATATACTGTATCAATAGGAGCTCATTCTTCTGTAGATGAGAACTAGGGCTGGGCAATATAGCGATATTATATCAATGTCGTGATATGAGACTAGGGCTGGGCGATATGGAGAAAATCAAATATCACGATATTTTTGACAAAATATCTCGATATCGATACCGCAACGATATTGTAGTGTTGACTATTGGTGCTTTCACAAAATATTTACACAATGAGAGTTTTGATAAATAATCCTCAGTTATGTGGATATAATGACTAAGTGGGTAAAGGCAAATAATAGAACAGCTAGAACAGTCTGGTAAGTTCAGAAAATAACATCACTTTACTGTAATGCAGCCTTTAAAACCAGGAAAAGGCAACTTGTGTCATATTATGATATTACGATATCCAAAATCTAAGACGATATCTAGTCTCATATCACGATATCGATATATCGATATATTGCCCAGCTATATATGAGATTAGATATTGTCTTATATTTTGGGTATCATAATATCGTTGTTGTCTTTTCTTGGTCTGTATTATAGTAAAGTGATGTAACTTTTTGAACCTACCAGACTGTTCTAGCTGTTCTATTATTTGCCTTTACCCACTTAGTCATTATATCCACCTTACTGATAATTATTGATATAAAATCTCATTGTGAAGATATTTTGTGAAAGCACCAATTGTCAACCCTACAATATCGCCGCAATATCGACATTGATGTATTTGGTCAAGAATATTGTGACAATATTGTGTTACATCCCGGTGCTGAATCCTCTACAGTGAAATACAGTCACACTTTACACCATTTAGCGTTAGCTGTCAGCATTTTAACCGTGTTTAATCCAGCTACTAGCTAGCGGTAGGCTAACGTTAGCTGCTGTCGAGTATAATGTTAACTGGCGTCACATGCAGCGATGTTCTCTTCCATTATTTAACAAGTGTTTTAGTAGTTGTTATTTTTGCTATCTTATTCTTTAAGTCTTATTTATTATTTCTAGTATATTTCCTGTATGTCCTGTATGTGTGTGAGTGAGTATGTGTGTATGTCCCTGTAACTTGCTGCTTGTAACATAATACTTTCCCAGTTTGGGATTAATGAAGTCTATCTATCTATCTATCTATCTATCTATCTATCTATCTATCTATCTATCTATCTATCTATCTATCTATCTAACATGATGGTAGAAGGTGCAATATGTAGCTAAACATAAATCGTGAATCAAATCTTAATCGCAATATCTGGCAGGAAAATCACAATGCACAACACAATTTTCTCCCCAAATTGCTCAGCCCTAATGTAAATAAATATGTTTCTATCTAGAAGAGCCACACCCGAGCAGCAGCGCCTAGCACTATGCACCAGCACCTCTGAGTTCATTTAACTGGCAACAGATCACCCACAACAAGTCTATTTAAGCCGTTCTACCAACAAACAATGTGTGTTTGCGGGCAGCAGTGGAATGCCATTGTTTGAACTTCCCGTGGAGTTGGATGACCACATTGACGGAAACAGGGAGACTGCGATCAGCTTCCTGTCAGGAGAGGAAGCTCCAGGGTCTCGGGAATATCAACCCTAACAAAAGGAGACTGGAAGTCCCCCCATCAACAGCATATCCGCAGCATAACAAAAGACACTCTTTGAGTGGAATTTTACCGTTGACTTTGTTTGACTGGTTTGCAAACAAAATACCAAAAAAAACGTAAATGACGTTGCATTTACTTCACTTCATCAATAAAGCCACTGAGGTTACGAGGATTTGGGAGAACAAGTTGAACCCTCACAGATGCACAAAGAAATATTTATAAAATCTTGCTTGTGAGCTGCAAACACTTAGAGTCATAAGAGAAAAGATGCATTATTTCACACCAGACATGAATATAATCCTAATGTGAATCTTAATAGGCATGGAGAATCAACAAAAGGGTTGTATTAGATCTTTTCATTCATTCACATGGAGGCTAACAACAGCCTGTTTAACCCCACTGTTAGAGCTGTAACCATTCCAAAAGTTACCGTACAATTAATTGTCTCAGAAATAATTGCAATGTATTACTCATATGTCTTACATACAACCGCAAGGCGGTCATTTTAGTTGTTTCTAGGAGTTGCTTCGTTTTCCTTGTTGCAAGGTCATGCAAATTCCTACTGAATGTCACTTTAAAAAGCTTGTTTACTCCAGTTTCCAGTTGGTATCATGATTTATTACTTTTTCAAACAAATACAAGTTTAGAATGAATTCCAGGAAACATCTTTTGGTTATATATCATGTCATGTGACCCAGATGATGTAATAACACAAACACACAGCCTATGAAGTAAACCACGCCTCTTTATTATCATAAAACTTTTTTTTCTAACTGTATGAGATACTTTATTTATCCCGAAGGAAATTAAGGTGTCCAATAGCTTCTACACAACATACATACACATAGGCACACAGACATATGACATCCACGCACACATACTACAAAAACTACAAAACCAGACCCATCAACAGTTCTACCCTTTAAGACCTTAGCTAATGTTAGCAATTCATTGCAGTTAAACAAAGAAACGTTATTAGACAATTATTTAATAATTGTTACAGACCTAGGCCACTGTCACTGAGTAAAGAGTCAAAAGAAGCTGCAGCCAAAACAACTTAATATTACATGTAATAGGTCTTAGTGCATTCCTTACAGCTATATATGTCAACCTGGGCTCTGGGAACTTGTGATTAGGGTTGTAAATCATCACGATACAATATTATATTGATGCTTTTATTATATGAAAAACGATACAACATTTACTGATGTCACAAAGTCTGCCACGGTACAATTTGGATTCAATTCAATTCAGGGACCTGCGATCGACACAAGACAATATCATATGACCCAATCGGTTCCAACTCAAATATGATTGGACCATTTTATTACTGAGTTCTTCCAGACGTTTGAATGAACTGCTTTTTTATTAATTAAAAAGGATAAATATAAAGTGGGTATTTCAAAATAAAGGTGCAATGATAAAGATGATGATATGTATGGATATTTTCCCTCTGCATGATGATATTGGATCGTGGATCATTGAATCGATATATCGATCCAGATCAATACATCGTTGCACCCCTACTTGTGATTGGATATTTTATACACCATACCATTAGAAAATGATGTCAGATGAATCAATAAGAGAAATAATAGTTGCAGCCCTTGTTATTAGGGCTGAACGATTAATTGCATTTGCGATAATATCGCGATATGTTAAGACGCGATTTCCTAATCGCAAAGGCTGCGATTTGGTCACGTGACTCGCAAGAGCAAATCAGTCTGCACTCCGCAGAGAAAGCATCAACTTAGCACGCTAACGCTACGCCGTACCTTGAGCAGATTTCTGTCATTCAAACAACTCTGAGTTGTAGTTTAAAACTTTTACAGCCATTTTAATAAAATGAAGGGTTTTATTCAGGCTTGAGTCCATACATGCAGTTAATGGATACAGGCACGGAGAACTGAAGGCTCTGTTAGCAACAATTAGCTCCGATTAGCGGTTAGCTCCAGTTAGCTAACTCCGTTATAAAGATATGGAGTGGTAACAACCAGACGCTGATAAATGACGTTCGGGGAGCTTTCACAGCAGAGTGGCTGCGTTGTTTCAACGGTTTTATTAGTACAGTTAAGAACACCAGCAGCATGCTACTGCTAACGTAACGATAGCCTCTCTGAGTGCAATGTTGACGCTGTCATGCACACGGCATGCAACTTCATGAGGGGGGGGAAGGGGGCTGGAGGCAGCTCCTCTGTGTGCGCTGTAAAAAAAAATACACCGTTGTATATACTATATTTTTACTTATTTAACTGTCTAGTAAAGTTCAAAGACAGTGTTTAAAAAGTGCAATCCACATGTTTAC